>NW_026585504.1:69499910-69530184 GCF_907164565.1 Psammomys obesus | reverse complement strand
TAACAGATACTTATAATGTATGTCCTGTGTTCTAAGCACTGAGCTGGCACCAGAAAATAGCAAGTAACAAAAAGTCCTTGCTAGGATTGGGGATTTAGCTCAGTGGTAGAGCGCAAAATGTGAATAAGGCAAATAGAAATTAAGAGTGAAGATGACTTGGTGCTAGGTACCAGGAAGGGGTCAGGAAGGACCAGACCTGGACAAATACATTAGGCCGAATTTGAAATCTTCAGAAACTGGTACTTAGCACAACCTCCTCAGAAATGTTAAGCATTGCTTTCTCCTTTTCTTTTTCATGGAAGACATTAGGTAATGATGTAAGCCTAATGTACTATTTTGTTTTTAATCCCTTCCAACTACTGTCACCTTCCTGTAAGTTCTAAACAAGAATTCTACCTTCATATATATTTCAACTTATGAACTGACCTTCTTGCCCATTTTTGTCTCCTGGAGATTGTACGAGGCTAATAGGAGTAAAATTACTTTGGAAAATAAATGTTATTTAAATGAAGCTATCCTCTCCTAGATGATAGAGTATTAAAATCTTTACATTCACTATCCACTAAACACAAAACACTTGACCAGAAAACTGCATATTCTTTTTGGAAACAGCATCAGGCATTCAGTATCATTTTGTTTATATCTTGCTTCAAAACTATGTCTATTAAATTAATGTAAAACCTGTGTTTTAAAAGTAACTTTGTAGTTATTGTTACCTAACCCCACCCCACCCCCCAAAAAAAAAAGAAAAGAAGGGGAAAAAAAAAGATAATTACCCCTGCTCTCTAGCCCTCACAGGTTTTTCAAAAATTTATATACTCAGGTTTTTCTTACTGCATTCTGAGCATTCAGTTTCAGAGCTGCAGGCTCGAACACAGTGGAATCTGATACTGTCTTTCTAATCCCGTCACATAACAGGATATGAAGAGTGGGAATGGAAATTAATTGCACCCTATTGGCATTATTAAAATTATCAGTGCACATCCCCTTTTGGGAAGGAAAAATGACAAAGGGTGTTTTAGTCAGAGTAGATGATTTCTGGCACACTAGGTGGGTTTATCCACAGGTTAGATTTAAGGATGTGATCTGAGTTTGTTGCCTCTGACTTGATAGCTCTAGGCTATGGAATCTCTGCCTCATCTTCACTCTACTCCTGTAGGAAAGACAGGCTCCCACTTTTTCTTAGATAGAAAATCATGCCTTTTCATTTAAGACAAGTATATTCTGGTGGCATATTCCTCACAAGATATATGCAGTCATGTATCTTAGTTAGGCCAGAGCTTAAAGTCTTTCCTTGTTCAGTTTCACCCTGAATGAAATAGGTAATTGAAGAGCTTGCTTCCTGGTGATTGATTATATTCATTTTAGTGAGTCTGAAGTCCTGACA
The DNA here is from genome assembly GCF_907164565.1 of Psammomys obesus. Classification (NCBI taxonomy): domain Eukaryota; kingdom Metazoa; phylum Chordata; class Mammalia; order Rodentia; family Muridae; genus Psammomys; species Psammomys obesus. The sequence continues at coordinate 69,528,797 of NW_026585504.1, read as the reverse complement.
GTTGGTCCAGACAATTTTGTATAGGTGCTTGCTTGTCTATTGCCTATGGTGTTTGCTGGTTTGGAGGAAAGGGACTGTTGTTGTTTATGAATCTCTAAGTGAAAAAAATCTGATATGCCCCGATGGCACCTATTTCAGTTTTCATGTCAACTCCTAATGAGACTAAGGGCCAAGGAGATGGCTTAGCTGTTAAGAGCACTTGCTGCTCTTGCAGAGGACTCAGATTTGGTTCCCAGCTCCCACATGGAGGCTCACAACCATCTGTAACTCCAGTTACAGGAAATCTAATGACCTCTTCTGGATGCTAAGAGCAACAAGCATGTTTGTGGTACATATGCATGCATGCAGACAAAATACTCATCCACATAAAATAAAAGGCTTTTAAAAATTATAACCTGTCTAGGACTTGTTTTTCTAACGTGTATGTGTGTATGTGCGTACACGCACGCACCTCTTTAGTCTGTCTGTCTTGACATTGAACCCAAGCTTTGCATATAGTAGGTATTCACTTTATCGCTGAGCTGCATTTCTAGCTCTGGCCTTTTACAAAGGTTACTTTGAGAAGTTACATATTAGACATTAGAAAAGTGAGAGCAGTTAGAAGGCCATTGCAGAAGATGGTGAGGTCTGAACTAAAACAGCAAGAGGAATAGAAGAGATACCACATCTCTTCTTAGAATTAGAAGGAACAAGCTGTTCATTTTTATGTGATAGGTGTAAATATTGGGAAAATACTGAGACAGGAAGACAAATCTTAGCCTCTCTAGATTATCAAGTTTCTAAATAATTTCCTCTAAGAACTAGAGCAACTGTGTTTATTAAACATACTGTAAATCTTGGTCAGCTCTCAAACCATGATCCTGTTGTTCAACCCAGAGCTATCTGTAATCTCCACTGTAAATGTGCTACTTGGTAATAGGTTGTGATCAAATGAGTTGACTTTCTGCATAGCCCAGAGGCTACTTCTATCATCTTTCCCTAAATTTCTTCTACTTCTTTGCTTAATAGTATCCTCTTCTTTTGGATTTAGAATCAGTATTGGTTCTCCTAGTCCAAAACCTGGATCAGGAGTCTATGGCCCTCTAATGTGACAATAACACAGAAGCATTTCTTACCAGGTTTTCCAGAAAAGAAGAGAAAAATAAGCAAGCCAGCAAAGAGAGAGAGAGGGAAAGGAAGAAAGGCTTTGTTTTTACCTTGAGAAGGAACCTGGAAAAGATCACTATTTACCTAAGAGGGTGAACATTTGCAGAATAGCTTTGTAAGGGACTTGAAAACAACCTTTTTGGATTTTTTACAACTGGAGTTTGAGTTTATGGAACTAATTGAAGAAAATTTTTTGTATTGGTTTAAGCACTTAGGATTGTTTTGGACTTGAGGTCAGTGGTGAGTCTGAGCTAGGCAGAAAGGAAAGAGTTAAAAGAGAATTGAGCTTTTACTGTGAAAGCCCTCTTGCATTCAGGAGTCCTACTGGGTTTGTGAAAATCCTTTGAAGGCTGTATGAAACAATAGTTCCTTGGATATATTTCTCCCACTGCCAATTTGAATTTATTAAATTGTCAAATCAAATAGATGATGAAGGAAGTGAGCTATATGAACCAGGAAAAAGGATGTAACAGTTGGATCTGTGGTTAACAGAGGAATTTCAACACACTTTCAGATCATCTCTTCAGATGGATTGAGTTCTCCAAGACTGGCTGTGCCTTCCTCAAATACTTTTGACCCTTCCTAACACATAAGACTCATGCTTCAGAAGTTTGAATTATCATTCACAAGTCAACTGTGGAAAGTGAAAAAGAGTAGTGAAGGTTTTTGAAAGAAACTGCAGAATAGAAAAAGTATCAGACCAGGAATTAGCCGGGATGGTGACCTAGGGCTCCAGAGGGTTGCTTTACTTATCTTCTTATCGGTTTAGTTTCCTACCATGATTTTGACATTGTCTTCTGGATGTTACCTGTAGACTAGAGATATGTTTAAAGAACTTTGAATTAAAAACTGAAATATTCATTCATATTTTGTAAAATTTCACTGAGTAGATTGGGGCCCAGGGAAAAACCTACCAGGCATAGTTGTGACAAACTTACTTTTTTCTTCTGCATTCTAGAAATGTTGTTGTGATTAAAAATAAAGAAAGAAAGAAAGAAAGAAAAAGATCCTGTTTTATTTATTTTCTATACTTCCTTTTAATTTGCTTTGGATTTCTGTATAATAAAGTATTTTTCAACCTCTTAGAATATTCAGGACTAATTTAAAATTATGATACAACCACAGGCATAGTTTATTCCTTCTGCCTCGGTTTATGTAGAAGATTGACATGCCCTGGCTTGGAGATCCTGTCCTCAGCTTTTCAAAATGCTTGCTCCAACCCTTCATATTTGACTGTGAAGCCCTTAATTCATAAGGAATGTGGAACTGACAGTCCTACCTACAACCTAAAAGGACATCTTAATTAAATTTGGGCATTTGAAAAGGGAGACACACTGGGCATCTTTTAGAACCTCAGGTGCCTATGGAGAATATTCCTGTTAAATATGACTGTGACCTACAGTTTCATACATGCTAGAGACATAGCTTGGGAGTTGGTGGATAGAGACGCCCAGATGAGAGGCCAGCTGAAGCCATGCTTTCCATTTCCAAGTAGAGAAACCAGCCTGGCACAGAAAAAAAAAAAAAAAGAAAGAAAGAAAGAAAGAAAGAAAAAGAAAAAATACAGAAAAGCCTGTGGTTGCTTTCTGTCATCAATATGACTAATAACAATTGATACACAAATAATACTCGTTTGTACTCACTTTTTCTAAATACTATTTTTGTTAATTCTTTGAGAATTTTTTAACAATATATTTGGATCATAATCATACTTCCCCAACCCATCTAACATTCACCCTCTCCTTACTACTCACTTAACTTCAAGGTTTTGGGGTTTGTTGTTATTGTTGTTGTTGTTGCTTGTTTTGTTTTGTTTTCTGCCATCTAGTCCAGTTTGTTGTTGCCTCTTGGGAGTAGGGCATGCTCTGGAGTGTGGTTAACTTACCAGGACTCATATCATTAAGAATAACTGACTCCCTCTCTTAGCAGCTATTGAATAAATGTCAATAACTCCTCATCTAGTGATGGAATTTCAGGCCCAACTAACCTCTTTCTATGCTGGAATTTTGTCTGCCTTGAGTTTTCAAGGGTCTTGTACCTGCTGTCAAAATGACTGTGAGTGCATATGTGCATCTGCCCTCTTGTCTGTGGAAAACAGTTTCCTTGATGCTATCTTTGATATCTGGCGCTTATTGTTTCTCTTCTTTCTTAAAGATACTTGAAGGACAGGTGTGGTATTGTTTTCTTCTTGCTGTCAAAGCTTATGGACTTTCTTTCCCTTATTTTCATCTAGTAAGGCTTATTTAAGAGGAGAATACATATATGACAAAATAGTGTAGAATAGTTAGTAGGTTCAAATTCCAGTTCTGCATTTAGTAGCTAGACAAATTCCTTGACCTTTCTAGGATTTGGTAGCATTTATAAAATGGAGATAGTGATAAAATTGTTACAATAGTTAAATGAAGTTATGCCCATAAATTAGCACATATTAAACACTGAGTAGAAGGTATAATTGTTATTGGTTTTGATTACTAATTGCATAATGAAGTCCAGATACTTCAGAAACTTACATTGATGAAAGGGAGGAAGACATTTGCATGAATAACTCTCATCAAGGCAATGCAGATGTGAAAAGGGCTCTGCAGATGGAATTGGTAAATAGTTGCTGAAGAATAAAGTTCAAGTAGTATAGGAAAATTTCATATGCAGCTTGCTTGTTTATTGAAGACAGTGAGCCGATATATACTAGGAAACACCGCCAAACACCATTCCTATAGCCTGGAAAGACTTTACTAATCATAGAACTTCTCATTCCCAGTTTTTGAAATTTGAAATTTATGAGGTAGAAAAGCATGTTAAGTACGCATGTAATGAATGAGCAATTATAAACCATTTTCTGAAGTGACTGCTCTCACAAGTCAATGCATTGACCTTTTTATCAGCACTTAAAAGGCCCTGGTGTGCTCTCTTGGACTACAGCCCTTTTTATCACTCCTGCTGTCTTAATTTTGTGATAATTATCTTCTTGTCTTTAGTTATATCCCCTAGTATTGCCTGTAAACAACATAGATGATTTTTCTTCTCAATACTCATATTATTCTAAATACTTTCCTTCTGAAACCATAAAGAACGTAAAGAAATTTTTTTATACTAAGCAATTCTCCAGTTCTTTAAAGATACCAACTGGGTATCCTATAATTTACTTCACTTCTAATGTTTTCTAAGATTAACACATATTTTTACAGGCTAAGGGCTCAGTTCTATAGGACTGCACAACTCCCTTCAGATGCCCGTCAAAACTTCAGCTTGCCACCTTTGATTCTGATGGCTAGACTATAAAATAAATGACCATCTATATGTTTGATCATAGAACTCAGGAAAACAACTTACAGACCCCAAAATTACCATTTCATCATAAAAGACTACAACTTAGCACAGGAAAAAATTTGGAATTTCATCCTATTCTCCACCCTCCCACTGTACCCCCATGCATTCACCCACCTAGAAGCATCATTATGGAAATGTATTAAATCTCTGGTTGCTGGTGAGCAACTCAACCAACCGCCAGCCTCCTTTCATCTCTCCTTTCTCCTCATCTGGAGCTGAAGGCATAACTTTTTTTTGCTTATCATGGTTTATGAGATTTATTCCTGCTATTTTATGAAGCTCTGCCTTATTTTTATTACTATTGAGTTTTATTTATTAATATACTACATTTCTTTATTTGATCCTTGATAAGCATTTGAGCTGGTTTTTGTGGTAGTTTTTTTTTGGGGGGGGGGGGCTTTTTTCCCCTTACAACCAAGATGAACATTGTCATATCTATATGCTGGCATACATGTGCCCAATAGCAAGATGAAATTTGAGTGGGAGTTTTAGTGGATGAAAACAGCTTTAATAGTTAATAGATGTAAGGGTAGTTTGTGAGTTTGAAAGAGAAACTAGAATAGGACATTATATGTGAAAGGAACAGGCTTCCAGATGTTCCAGCAGGAGATGGTGGTGAATAAGGTGGTCCTCTAAACCACCGGGTTGAAGAATTGTTTGAAACAATGCTGAAATGAACCCTGAATCCTAGACTAAGCAGCTGGAACTTTATTCTGAGAGGACTTGGGAACCATGAAAGGTTCATTGTAGTTAAATAATAAATATAATCTACTGTTTTAAGAAAGTATGGGACTGTGATTAATGGAAGGGGCAGTGAGAGCAAGCAGTATGGTAGCAGAGGAATGAAAATAAAATTTGTAGGAGATGGTTTTCTCCATCTACCATGTGCTTTCTAGTGGTTGAACTTAGGTTGACAGGCTTGGCAGAAGGCACCTTTACCCACTTTGCCATCTTGCTTGCCTCTCTGCCTTGTTTTTTGAGGCAGGTGTCTCACTATTTCTGAAGCTCACCAGTTTAGCAACCCTAGCTGGCCAACAAGCCCCAAGGATTCTTGTGTCTTCACTTCCCCAATGCTAGAATTATAAGTATGTGCCATGCCCTGTACTGTTTAAGGCTTATTTATATGTTTATTTTTAGAGTTTTGTGTAGAATTCCTCCATTGGGTGGAATTTAAATCACCTAATGATCCCTAGGATTTGATTCTAGATTCTCAATCACTTAGCTGATTTCACAAGATGTCATTTATTTGAGTTAGCTGCAATCTCCTTTTTAAAGATTGTGGGTTTTGAAAATCCCCTGGGGGAATAAGAGGAACCATATTTAAAACCTGAGGTTTGTTTCTTGTTTTCCCAGAATGTCCTGAGAAGGAAACAACTTTAGAGCCTAAATGTGGCAAGTCTTCATTGTTGCCAGTATCCGTTCATCTTCCACATAAAGCACATTGCACGGGGTTTATTGGAAATCTAGAATTGCACTAGACTGGGTGAAGGCTACAAAGTAGTCTCTGTGTTCAATGTTTAAACTAATGATTGTACATTAAAATGTGCCATTTTAGGTAATTCAGTCCAAATTTTATGCTTCATTAGAGCTACTGTCACATAAGAAGCATCTGCCATTCTAGAAGGCAACTGGGGTGCAAAAAGCTGAGCAGAACTTTCAGTAACTTGAAGGGTTAGACATACAGATTTGAAACTGAGACAAAAGAAGTGCTAGGCCCAATGGTACAGACCTATAATCTACCCTGGAGACTAAGGCAGAATGATTTCAAATTCAAGGCTTGCTGTGGTACATAGTAAGTTCAAGGCCAGCCTGGACATCTTCATGAAAGCTTGTCTCAAAATAAATATAAAAACATAGTGTTTTATGTAGCTCAGTGATAGAATATTTGCTAACATACATGAATCCCTGAATTCAATTCCTAGTACAAGGTGGTACCAAGAGGTGCAGGGAGACCAAGGATACTGATTATGATTCCACAAGCTTTGGAACACCACAGGAAGAACTTAAAATTAAGGGTGGGCTATAAGTGACTTCAGTGATCTCACAGGAGCTAAAGTCCAGCTTTAACCCATCTTAATCTCTAACTGGATTAGGTGATCCATGATAGGTAATAGCTAGAATCCGATTAAAATCCTCCCATACAGAAAATACTAATTTATTTTTCATCATTGGTCATATACAGTATTTGACTTGCAATTATAAGTAAGCATATGTGTAAATAGGAGACCAAAAACTGAGGAGCAATAGCCTTGTAGGAGACCCTAATAATGGTGTTAATCAGACACACGCTTTAGATTATGTTTCATTGCCTAAAAAATTAAATAAGAACAAAATTGTAAATGATAACTTTAAATGAATAAAAGATACCAGTGTAAAATCTAAAACTATAAAGCTCTTAGGAAAACACATAAATATAAGTCATCCTGATTTTGAATTAAGCAGTAGTTTCTTAGATATGACACCAAGCAAGTAAAGAAAAGCAAAACGCACTGAACTTCATTAAAATAAAGCTTTCTTGCTTCAAAGAACACTATTAAGGAAAAGGAAAGACAACCCTATAGGATGAGAAAAAAATATTTTCAAATCATGTATCTTATGAAGGGTTTGTATTTATAGTACATAAAGAACTCTTAACAATGAAAAACAACCCAATTTAAAAATGAACAAAAACTAGAAGAAACTTTTCTCTAAAGGAGATCAGCATATGGCCAGTAAGATATGTAAAGATCTCTGCGCTGTTAGTTAGTAGTGAATTGCATGTCAAAACCACAATGAAGTAACTTGTCATACCCACAAAAATAGCTATAATTTTAGAAAGAATAAAAGAGAAAAAATAAAATTTTTGTCAGGAGCTAGGCATAATGGCACATACTTATAAATTTAGTGTTTGAGAAGTAATGGCAGAACTACCCAAAAAGACCCTGTATTTAAAAAAAGTTTGATAATTCTGTAAAAGCTGAAGCTGAGAATTATCCTACAATTCAGCAGTTTCACTCCTAGATATAAACTGAAGAGAAATGAAAATATGTGCTTAAAGAAAAACATGTATAGAATACCATCATTTATATCCAGAGGTAGAAATAATCTGTGTTCATGAAGCAGTTGAACAAATATTAACAATATTTGTTTTTCATTTGTCGTATTCAGTCATTGAAAAGAAAGCTATATGGGATAGGGTAGTATAGGAGCACAGGCTGATTAACATGTGCATGGCCCTGGCTGGGGTCGATCCCCAGTCATTATCATGCCCACAAAGAAGGGAAGTCTGCTCTATACTTAGAGGATGGGTAAACTCTAAAAATACTGTGTTGAATAAAAGAAACCAGATACAAAAGACCACATGCCATAAGATTCCATTTATAGGAAATGTTTAGAATATTCTAGTTCATGAAGACAGAGTAGATTAGTGGTTGCTAGGAGCTGGGGGAGGGGAGGAAAGTGATTATTAGCAGTTACGAGGGCTCTTTTAACATGATGACAGTATTCTGTAATTAGTGGTGACGGTTTATGAAACTTTTGTGTACATTAAAAACTATTGAATTTTTAATATTTTAAACTAGCAGATTGTATGTTTTATGAATTACCTATCAACAATAAAAAGAACAAAACTTTATAATGAAAATGCAGTAACTAAAAGAAAAGCTCAATGTATGGATTAAACAAAGCTGAAAAAAGAATTATCACAAAGATGGGCCATAAAACAGTAAACTGAAGATTGGATGATAAAAGGATGAAAAATACAAAAAAACAAAACAAAACAAAAAAACATCAAGCATGAATAGGTCTAATGTGTTTATTTGAAGTTCCAGAAGAAAATGAAGAGGGTAGAAAGAAGCATTAGTTGAAGAAAAAATGGCTATAAATTGTCTACAAGTAGCAAAGCTATTACAGAGTAAGAGCACATTATGAACTCAAAGTAGGATAGATACAAAGAAAGTTTTATATAGGTGAATTATGGTTACATTGATGAAAACTATGACAAAAAAGTCTTAAAGCAAAGGGAGGTGGTCAAAGAAGCAATCACAAAGTTAACTGCTGAGTTCTCAATAAAAACAATGAAAGGTGGGAGACAGTAGAAAGAATTATCTTTAAGAAATAAAGGCCTATCACAAGCAGACTCATACTGAAAGAAATAATAAAAATTTTTTGAGATATGTTGTTGCTAAGTAGCCAAGGCTGGCTTTGGACTTTCCTTCTGCTTTAGCCTCCAAAAAATGGTGGGCTTACAAACATATGCCACCATCCTTGACTCTAAATAATATTTAAATAGAATGCAGATGATCCCATGGAAGGTTGGTTATGCAGAAAAGAATGAGGAACAACATGTGGTTGTGTAAACATTTTCTATTAAAAGGCAAAAGTAGTAATCTTTTGTAGGTTTTTAAATATATATAAAATTAATGGACAGTAAGGCAGCAATAGAATCTAGGTTGGAATCAGGAAGAAGTATTGTTAAATAAGTAGTTGAGGGTTAATTTATAGTAAACTTTGACAAGTCAAGAATTTACCCCATAGGTTGGCAAGATGCCTTAGTGGATAAAGGTACTTGCCACCAAGCCTGAAAACTGAGTTTGATTCCTAAGATTTAAGAAGTACAAGGAAGAGAACTGATTCGTGTAAGTTGTCCCTTGGGCCTCCACATTCACATAATGGCATATGCATACACACTTCACACAAACACACATAAACGTAAAACAAGCAAACAAACAAAAATACTTTTTAAAAATAATACATATGTAGCAAAAAAAACCCCACAAAATCAACTAACCTGGGCCCATAGGGACTCACAGAGTCTGAACTGTCAACCAGGGGGCCTACATGGGACTACCCTGGACTCTCTGCACATGTTACAGTTGTGCCGTTTGGTCTTTTTGTTGGACTCCTGAAAGTGGGAGCAGGAGCACCTGCCTGTGGGACCCTGTCCTCCTACTGGGTTGCCTCTTCTAGCCTTAATAGAAGTTGCCTAGTCAACTTGTTATGCCATGGCTGTTTGATATCCACGGGAGGCCTTCCCTTTTCTGAAGAGAAGTGGGGGGGGGGTAAGCAGGAAGGACTGAGAGGTGAAATTGAAGTCAGGATGTAAAAACAAACAGATAAATAAATAAATAAATAAATAAATAAATAAATAAATAAATAAATAAATAGGGACTTAAAAGAAAAAGAATACATGATGTAATCTGGGTATGGTGGGACACACCAAAATAATCGTAGCACATTAGAAATCTCAGGCAGGATGGCAAGTTAGGCCTGCCTTGGTTGCATGGTGAGACCCTGTAGCAAAAAACAAAGCAAAACAAAACATTGAAAAGGGAATACAAATTTTAAGTTATGGTAACCACTAATAGAATAGTGTCACTACCAATCTAAGAAAAGAAAAACTATAAACCATAGGAAAAAGAAGGAAAGAACGCATCAGCCAATGGGTTACCTGGGCATATAGACTGGATTCTAGTTGTCAGTAGAGGAGGACTTGACCACAAAGGGTAACACCCACTCGTTTGGTGGCTGATGGTGTTTTAATTTTGGTCATGATTCAAAACTGCATTTGTCAAGACATATAAAACAATATACTAAATGAGGTAATTCTTACTGAATTATTTTTAAATAGTAGAGAAAAAGGAAGATAAGAGAGAGAGAGGAAAGGGGAACATGAACAAGCTGGGTAGATTAGATAGCAAACAGTAAGTTGGTAGATTTAAACCAGAATGTATGATTATTTATAAATATAAACTGACTTATGCAAATGAAAAGGCAAGTATAGTTTTCAATCAGAATTTTTTCAATATAGTATTTGTTATATATAAGAGAATAGATAAAAATTAGATATGATGGGCCACCCCTGTAATCCTAACCCTCATGAACCTGAGGCTAGAGGAGTCCAAGTTAAAGGCCAGGCTGGGCTGCATCAGTTAAGTTCATGGCTTACCTGGCTGCATACTTAATGAGACCGTGTCTGAAAAAAAAAGGAGAGGGAGAAAAAAACGAATACATTTTAAATATAAGGATACAGAATAGCTTAAATAATAGAAAAACATAACTAACAAATTCAGACCAAGTAAATTTTAATGCAGAAAATATTATTAAATATGAAGAGATATTTTCTGGTAAAAAAATAAAATTACCAAGAAGAAATAATATGGTTAATAACATAGCTTAAACCATACAATTTTTTCAAATGAACAGGATTTAGAGGAAATGAAAAAAAATCAGTAAAAAATACTGAAAAATACAACTTTGACCTTAATGACTTAAGAACTGTGTCCAGCAGCTCTTCTGACCATTCCACCACCAAAGCACTACTTGAAATGTAGACCATTTAAAGTCTAAGTCTGTATTGGAGAGGAAATATTGACGCTTTTGGTGAGACATCATATTAGACTAGTTTTGTCCATCACTGTCACACACACTACTGTCCTAACTCAGTGCTAGAGATCAACGCCACACCTCAGGCTTTGTCCACATTGTACCACTGAGTTATATTTCTAGCTCCTAACTGGATTATCAGAACTCGAACTCTGGCCATTTCTTTCTCGCAGTTAATGATTCTTGTGGAATGAGGTGCTAGCAAGAGAAAGTGCTATCCAAAAAAATATAGATTTTATAAAAAGTGTTGACTGGTGGGAATAGCTGCACCTGTAATTAGCATGTACAAAGACAAGAAGATATAATCCACCACCTTAGCTGGGATTTCTACTCAGTATTCTAAACTTGGCATTATGTTCCTTCTAGAGCCAACCCTGGCACCTGACGTGTCAAGAAAATGTTATATTCATGATTAAATCCTCTGGAGCCTCTTCCTTTCTCTATACTAGGATTTTAAGGCGAGTCAAGACTTTTAACACTAGACTGATTCCTGATGAATTGGCTTTACTGCTAAGTTCCTCTTTCTTATTTCATCAGCAGTTTTCTCATTTAGGCATTTCCTGTAGGGTGCTGCTGACTGTTTCATTTCCTACCAGGCTGCTTTCCTCTTCTTGGTGTTTTCATGCCAACTTTCAGATGAGCTCTGTTACCTCTTGTCCCAGCCCAGCCATCTGGGAATCACACAGGCATTCTTCTACTTTCCAGCTCCTGGGATTTGTTATTGTAGGAAGGCATGTGCTTGCAAGCACCTTATTATTCTGGCTCTTCTTTCTAAACCATTGCTTGTTTGTTTTTTGTTTTGTTTTGTTTTGTTTTGTTTTTCCTGAGCTCATTTTATGTCTACTGTATCCTCTTTGCCTATGTAGATTTTGTTCCTTGTGTGTTCCAGTCTATGTGAAGGTAGCCAAAGTCACCTAGATATAGTTTCTATGCCTCTGATGTCCAGCCTTGGAAATGGGGTAGATCTTCACCTTCAAGAAAACTTTAATGAATGTTTTTGGAATGTGAGATCAGAACCTGAAGACATACAGTCTCATTCAAGTCATAATCCTGAAGAGTTATAGCAGTGGAGATTTGCCAAGACAGCAATTATTATTAATGATAACTTAATAGTGAAGGCTTAGATGTGACTTTTCTTTCTGGGATGTTGTTTTGAACTTATTTTCTTAGTATAACATGTATCTTTCTAAGAGGTTGGAACACACATAAGGAAATAATCAGACTGTGTATTAAAGATCTTGAGAGAACAGGTGGACTTCGGTATCTCCACGCCTCCTATGCCTATTCACCTGTCCCAAATCCAGTGAGATTCAGTCTTGTCTGGATTATCTATTTCACTTAGAAAAGTAGGTTTCAGATTTTAGGGGAAAGGGCTGCTTGTCCCAATGCAGTAAATCTTGGCTGAGTTTGTTTTTATTATACAGAAGTATGTTCTTTTTCTAGTTTCTTCTGAGCTTTTCATCATGAAGAAATGTTAAATTTAGTCAGGGGCCTTTTCTGCATTGGTTTGATGCTCATGTGACTTCTGTTCTTAAATCTACTTATGTACTATATCATACTTCATGATTTCCATATGTTGAAATAGTCCCCTGCGGGGGGGGGGGCAGTATATATATTTATGTCATGTGTATGACCTTAATGCATTCTTGAATTCAGTTTGTAACAATTTTTGTGTCTGTGTTTATGGGGAAATTGAACTACATAGCTTTCTTTATGTATTGTGTCTTGTCTGGTTTTGGTATCTGTGTAATGGTGGTTTTAGAGAAGGTTTGACACAGTGTTCCCTCCCTTTCTGTGTGATGGAACAGATTGGAGAGCATTGGTGTTTGTTCTTCTTAAAAGGTTTAATATTTGGTGGTGAGTTCTTTTGATCCTGGCACTTTAGTGTCGGTAGACTTTATTGCTACTTTATTATTACTTATTGTTATGGATTTGTTTAACTTGTTTGTATCTTCTTTCATTAATGCTGGTAGGCTTGTGTAGGAGCTTTTCATAGTAATCACTAATGAATTTATGGTTATCACTGGAATCTACAGTAACCTCTCATTAGCTAATGGTTTGTCAGTCCTGTTTATTTTTTTCTAAAAGCCAACTCTTTGATTCTTTGTATTGTTCTTTTGGTGTCCATTTTATTGATTTCTGCTTTTACTTTCATTGTTACTTCATTCTTACTGTCTACTGCTTTGGGGTATGGCATGTTCTTGTTTTTTCTTAGGTCCAAAAGTAAGTACATTATTAGGTTTAAGAGAGGGTTGTTTGTTTTTTGTTGTTGTTGTTTTGTATATTTTTAATATAAGTTCTCATAACTATAACTTTCTTCTTAGAACTGCCTAAGCTATATCCCATATGTTCTAGTTAGCTGTGCTTTTATTTGATCCTAAGAACTTTTAAATTTCTGATTTCTTATCTTAGAGTTTATTTTCCATATACATATTTTTAAATAATTTCTATGATTTTTCTTACTGTTATTTTCTTGTTTAATTGTATTCTGGTGGGAAAAATAACAATTATTTTAGTAAAACAATTATTTTTGTAAAACTTTGTGGCTAGAATGTGGCATGCTTTAGAGAAGGGTACATGGGATGCTGAAAAAATATATATATAGTGCAACTTTTAGAATATTTTGTCTTTATCTGCTAAATCCATTTGAAACATGGTGTAGTTCAGTCCTAAGACTTCTTTGATGGTTTTTAGTATGGATGATGTACTTAAAGATGAAACTAAAGTATTGAAATCACTCTGTATTATCATTGATTTGTGACCTAGCTGACCTTTTATGTCCATCAGTGTTTACTTTATGAAATTGGGAGCTAGAATGTTTTTGCATATATCTTATAGTTGTATCTTCTTAATGATTTCTTTTCTTTATTAGTGTGCAATGGCTTTCTTTATCTCTTTTGACTAATTTTGATTTTATTTCAGATTTTAGAATAGTTATGCCAGCCTGTTTTCCAGCTACCATTTCTTCATAGATTCTTTTCTGTCCTTTGTCTCTCAGTCTGTATCTTTACCAGTATTTCTTGAAGACTCAGAGATTTGGATATAATTTTTAATGTGTTTATCCAGCCTATACCTATTTATTGATAAGTTTAAGCTTATCATTGAAAGATATTTACTCATTTTTATAATTTAAGCAGCAGTTTTTAAAATCGTGCATTCTAACACAGTCCAATTCAAAAATATACTAACTTGTTAACTGCTGAAGAGTGACAATAGGGAAATAGTAAAGCTCTTTTATTTTTCATTATTGAGCTCTGATGCTTCTCTAAAAATAGTAAACTTTATACAAGACAAACACTGCAGTTGCTAACATATAATAGTCTTAAGTCTATGACAGATGTAAGCTGCTGGAGAAATCTCTCCATTAGTTTTCAGTGTTTTTATATTTTAGTGGCTTTGAGAATTTTGTTTGTTGTTGTGTTTTGTTTTTAACATTTATTTGATTCTTTTTGAGTTTCACATCATGCACCCTAATCCCGCTCATCTCTGTCTTCTCATATCCATTTTCACCCTTGCAACCTGCCCCTGCAAAAACAATAAAACACACACACACACACACACACACTCTCTCAAAGAAATAAAGTATAGAAAACATCTCATCATGGAAGCTGTGTGTCCCACAGTATAACCCTCTGTCCAAACATCTTGTCTTCCAATGAGTCATTTGTCTGATTTGAAATCTCTGGCTTCTGTAACATCATCAATATTGTATCCTCACTGGGACTCCTCCTGATTAGCCTGTTGTTCCCCTGTGTCATGGAGATCCTGCAGGGTCAGCTCTCTTGCTCTCATGCCCTTGGGACTGATTTACTCATGCCTTCAGAGCCTTGCCTGTTGCCCAGGCAAGGTTCAGGGCTCGTTCCCCTGAGTGCTACAGCGAGTGAGGGAGCAGAGCTAGCTCTCCTGTTCTGTGCCCTCAGAGCCAGCTCTCTGGACTACCCTAGGTAGGGGACATTTCCCCTGTTCTACCCATGCCACCTTGTAGCAGAGAGGTGGGGCAGCTCTACTGTGCTGCCCAGGTGCCTGTTCTCACAGGTGGCAAGGGATGAAGGGAGAGGGCTTTGGGGTTTTTTAATACTTTGTTTTTGTTTTAAAGACAATTCAACAGGAATCTGAAACAAGTAGTAGGATTTATAGTGTGTTGAGTTCCTGATATTTCTTCTGAAATAAGACTCCCTGGGAAAATTTAGCTATACTCATTAACTTCTGAATAAAATTACTATTGGTGAGATTAGTTTTATGGTACTTACAAGATCAAAAGATTCCAAACTTTTAAAAAAGTCAATATATAAGCTTTTGAAATTCACTTACACTGAAGCACTGTCATATAACTGAAACAGCCATTTGTTTCAGCAAATGCAAAGCAGAAGGATTTACTGTGTAATAGCTGGATTTTTAAAAACTCAGATTTCTGTTTCTGGCAGCTAGACTGAGATAAGAAAAAAAAAAAAAAAGAAATCCTTAAACTGAGATCATTCCATTTCTGTTAATGTCTTTGAGATGGAAAGACTTACATTCTGGTAGGCTCAGATATCAGGTCAATGTCTATCTTTCTCAGCAGACTGTGAACTTTTAAACTCTCTGTTTTATATTCAAGCCACAAGTATATAACATATAATAGATGTTCTATAAATATTTGCTGGTGGATTTTTTTTTTTTTTGTACATTCTCTAAAATCCAGCTGTCTTTCTGCCTTGCCAGAATCCAGTAATTGAGCTTAAGTCTACTTTGAACTGTAATCAGCTATCTCAAGAGGAGAAGTTATTTAGCTCCTGTTTTGGTTGGTGGGCTCTAATCCTGTCACTGCAACTTTAAATTTAGTGAGTTATGACTAGTCTTTAAAGAGTAGAACAGCATAGGAAATACAAGAAGGCGCTACACATAAAGGTTTTCATTGTAGACATACTGGATTATAATTTCAAAACTGAACATCCTTGCCTCCTACCCAAATTCAGAATGTCAAAGCACTCTTAGTGTCTCTCACATGGCAACTCCAAGCTAGCCTTTCTACAAAATATTTGTGCTGCAATGTAATTACTATTGTTATTATTATTTGCCATACTAGAGATTCGCCACCAAGGCCTTGAGCTACTAGGCAAGCCTTCTACTACCAAACTACACCCCCAGCACACTATATTTGTTTATTGTATGGCCTTGATCTCCCAGAGTACAAGGTCCCAGTAGAGCTCAACTGTGCTAGAATCATTGTTGGTTTCCTCATCAGGGGGTGTATGGGAACTTGCAAGGCTCTTACACACAGGCAAGGAAATATGGTTGAAGGAAAATTCAGAAGGAATTTCTCACCTCTGACCTGCTAAATCACCACTCTGAATCCCTGCAGAAATAGCCCCCACTGCACCACTATTTGGTTTTTGTTTTGTTTTGTTTTGTTCTGAACTAAGTTGGATAGGAGAGGACAAGTTACCACCATCACCTAACATCCTTCTGAAACCAAAATAGCCGGCTCCCTTGAGTCCTGTCCTAACCATTGAAAGCATTCTGGGCAAAGTGCCAGCTCAGGAACTTGACCTCTTTGAAATAGAGTGCCCCCGAAACCTTCACCCCAGATTTGGTGGCATTTCTCCTGCTGCAGAGCTTAATAGAACACTTACATCCCTTTCCTCTGTGATCTGGAAATGTTGATTCAGTTTTAAACCAGATATTATTTTGAACAGTTGGCCTCCAATATATCTTTGAGGGTGAAGAGAGGGTGCCAGCACTGGTGGAGATCTGTGCACGTCAACATTGGATTCTCTTTTGGAAAACTGCTGACACAGTCTCCATGTCACAGAATTAAATAACCCTGCTGTTGCTACCTGCTGACAGCTTCAGCCTTGGGACCAACTGAAATTAGTTCCTACCACATGGCAGAAACATGCTTTCATAAATATACACATATACAAATAAGGAGAGATTTTTGTGTCTAATAAAAGTTTTATGGTGTAGATAGGCAAAATGTACTGGTCTGAATAAGTAGAAAATTAAAGAATCTGTGATTCTTCTGGTACAAACTAGTTTAAAACTCTTTTATAATTGGTGGGGTTTTGTTTATTTGTTCATTTGTTTTTTTTTTATTTTATTTTTAAGCTAACAGACAGTCCCATTGACATTCAGGAAATGTATTATTTTAAGAAAGTACAAAAATGGGGGAAGTAGCTGCAGAGATGGCTTAATGGCTAAGAGCACTGATGCTTTTCCAGAGGGCCCATGTTTAGTTAGGTCCCATCATCTGTCAGCTCATAACTGTCTGTGACTACAGACCCAGGTGATCTGATGCCTCTGGCTCCCTCAGGCATCTGCACTCACTTGCACATACCCACATGCAGACACACACACCTACACATAATTAAAAATAATGATGTAAATCTTTAAAAAGGGACAAGTGACAGTCCTACATCCAGGAGAACAGACCACACCTTTTGCTGCCTTGCTCTTGGGTGGGATGGGGATGTGTACTTTGGGACAGTGTGGAGATGAAGCTGTATGTTCCAGTTCTATCCAGTCCTTATCTGTTAGAAAAGGAAGACTTCTTGCTGGCTTTGTAAGCACACAGCTGGAAGGAGCTTTTGCAATCTTTTTCCTGACTACCCCTGCTTTAGGCAGAGTGTGGCTCCCACTCTGGCCAAAAAGGTTGTGATGAGTTTCAAAACACAAGATCCAGATCTGAGCATACCATCGAACTTCCTAGTGTATTGTTAATTGTGCCAGGTTTCTATTCTAAATTTAGCTACCTTTCTTTTCTTTTCTCCCCCCACCAAAGATAACTATGCAAACACACACACACACACACACACACACACACACAAAGTTAACCACCCCCAGCTTCTGTTTGGTTTCTTGCAATGTTTGGATGACTCATTCTCTTCCAAGAAATTTTAAAGAGACCCAGGCCCTGGGTTGGCGCACAAAGACTGCACTGTAAATCCCTTTCTTCCCTGCCTAGAAACCCTTCGCTTCTTTTATAGAGAAGGGAGAGCTCTGCAGCCCTCATTGTCTTGTACTTGACTTCATCAGCTTTGTTGTTCCTAGGGATAAATGTGCTCCTTGTCTTTGGGTGGGGCTCCCTTGTAGCTTCCCAGCTCCTTTAACCCCTCAGTAGAGATCTGCATGGAAGCACTTCCTGAGGCCTTGCTTCCCCCACCCCACCCCCCACCCCCAAAGGCATACTAAGGCTTCTGAGAGAGAGAACAGGTGGCCTTTTATCATCTGTAAAAGGAGACACTGGCCAGTTCTTGCCTCTCTTATGGGTCAGAATTGCTCATGTTAGGAGCTTTAATTGTGTATTTTAACTGAGCTAACTAGAACTAGCTACACGTATGTTCCCAGCCCAGCCAAAGGGAGTGGTAAATCTGATTGCTTCAGCAGCTTGTTCAAATAAACAGGGATAATAGTTTATTGGTCTTCCCAACTAATCAGAACACAAAAGGAAACATCTGCCTGTCTTAATTGCTATTTTATTGGTTAGACTTTCCCTCTTGCCCCCTCCCTTCCTCTTTCCACTCCTGGACTCTTACTTGTCTATTTAAGTCCTGTCTAAGCAACATAGCATAGGATTAGGTGCTGTCTCATTTAATGTTTCCCATTTTAACGTAAGGATGAGGTGAGAAGGGCTGGAAGGTTGGCAAGGGGAGCTTCTAGAGCTGGGAGGGTGGGCAGGTGATAGTGATACTCCTGATCACCTCTGACCTTGCTGACTCTGAGGCAGATGGGGAGCCTTCTACTTTCTTCACCTCCTTGGCCCTCTATTCCTTCTGTGGAGCTCAGCCTTCCTCACCATGGAAGGACTGCAGTATGAAGTCATAAATGAGATGCATTTTCCCAACAGTTGAAAACTACTCTCTTCCCAGGTAACTGACTGAATGAAAGGTGCTAGGAATGGGAAATCTAGAACAGGGAAGATGCCCCTGAAGCTTTCATTTTTGCTAGCATCTGGGTCCTTGCAGAGAACTTGTGCATTGTCTTTTTTTTTTTCTTACACTTTATGATCATTATCAAATATTTTAATCAAACATTTAGAAACCAAGTAAGAAATCACACAAATACTGCATCTCCTAAATTTAACATTAGAAACCCTGAACTATGTTGAAAATGAATGATAGCCCTGAGAAGAGTTATTCTGCATTTACTGAGACCCTATGAACTAGGATTCACTTTGAGGTAAAGTTAAAAAGACTGAGGAAGAACAATCTAATGTCAAAGCTGTCCCTTCCAACATCATGGAACTCCAACATCATGTGCACTGCAAAACTCCCAGGCTTAAATCTTAAGACTTGGAATAAGTAATCATGACCTTAAATCTCATTTTGGTTATTTGCTGGTCAAATATCCTCAATGAGAAGCTGGATTGACTCTGTCAGCTTGGAAGACTAGATTGTATGGAGGCTAGAAGCTTCCAGACCTAGGCCTAGGGATAATTAGAACAGGGAAAACATATTTGCACACAGCCCAAGTTTTCTATTTGCACAACTTGGGTATGGCTCTCATCTCATTCTTTCACCTGAGGAAATAAATGAGACAATTACACAGATTTTTAAATAGAATTTCTGTGAGATTAAGTGACTGTTTAGTGCATTGTCTTTTACTCTGCTCTGAAGCCAACCTGTTTGACTCTAATATGGACATACGACTAGAAATAAGCTGGAGCCACGAAGAAAGAGACCACTATTCCAATCAAAGTGTCAATAAGGCAAGACTTTTACTGTTGATCAAGAGTAAACAAGCACACAAGGCCAGGAGATATTCTTGCTTTTTATTCTAAAGCAGGTAGTAACTGCCTTTTCCAACTGATGGGGTCCCATCTCAGTCCTTCATGATTTGCTAGTTTTATAAGAATCAACACAAAGAAAATAAGAAGGGGGCCAGCCACTTAAGTTCCAAGAATGCAGTAGGCCATTTGTATGAATAGAAGCTTTACTGTGTAGGGGATTAAGGCATTTACACAAAGGTTTTACAGGCCAGTGGAGAGAAAAAGATTCAGATTTTTTGTTATAAACAAAAGTTTTATGTGTTTGACAGAAAAGACTAATATGTAATGCTTTTTACAATAAAGACTAATATGTAATGTCTTCTTACAAGGAGACAGGCAAAACATCATGTTGAACCATAGAATGATAGAAGTTGGTGTCATAGTAGGCTTCAGCTGTCAACTTGACATTGACCTAAACAGTCAACTGGGAAGTAGGAGCCTCAGTTCAGGAATTACCTATGTCAGATTATCCCTAGCATGTCTGTGAGACTTTTTTTCCCCCACAAATCTTGCCTCAGGTTTATTTGTAAAAACAGCATAGGACACTGGTCATCTATAAATAGTGTGTAGGTGGGTCACACCAGTCCATCTGTCTTCACATTAACAAAAGCCTTTCCTTTGGGAGCCTGAACTGGAGCTGAAGCCTTGGCCTTACCCAGAGCTGTGGTCTCTGCGTTGGTTTGAACCTTGGGTTTGGTTGGCAGAGCCTACAACCCTTGGCCATGTCACTTTGAATCTGCTTAAGCATGGGATGAGTGATGAAAGTCAGATGGCTGACTTTGTGTCTGAAGCCCTCTGGCATCTTGAGCTCAACGGCCTCAAGCTTCACAAGGGCTTTGATGGCCTCTGCTAGCACACTCATTGCCTTTTTGTTCTTTGCCTGCATCTTCTTCAGGCCTTTCTTGTGCTTCTTGGCAAAGCGCATGTTCCACCCCCTTAAGAGCTTCGTATCTTTGTGACCAGGGTTTCTTGATGCCATTTCTGTGCCATTTGCAAGACTGGTTGTGTGTGGTGTGGTTCTTGGACTTGGTCATGTCTGTGTGGTAACCCACAGCTCCCGCCCCATCTGAGACCAGAAGAGCTCAGTGAGACATTTTTAAATGGCCAATTGTAGAGGAGGCTTAGCCCGCTGTGGGTAGTACCAATCCTAGGCAGTTAGACCTAGGCTGTATAAGAAATGCAGCTGACTGTGAGCCTGGAAACTAGACAGTAAGTGGCATTCCTTCATGGTCTTTCTTCTGTTCTTGCCTTGAGCTTCTGCCCTGGCTTCCCTCAATAATGGACATTGTCTGAGCTATAAGCTGTAAGCCAAACAACCCCTTTCTTTCCCCAAATTGCTTTTGATCAGTGTTTTATCATAGCAGCAGAGAAACCAAACTGGAACGATTAGAAAAGGTTTGAAACAGATGCAGAGGTACACAGCTAAACTTTGGGCAGAGTGTAGCTTGTCTTATAGAAGAAGAGAGGGGTAGAGACAGGAATTCCACAAGGAAACCAACAAATGCAACAAGTCTGGGCCCAGGAGGACCTGCAGAGACTGATGCATCAACCAAGGACCATGCATGGAGAGGACCTAGACCCCGGCTCAGATGTAGCCAATAGGCGGCTCAGTATCCAGTGTAGGTTCCCTAGTAAGGGAAGCAGGGGCTATTTCTGTTTCTGACATGAACTCTGATGCCTGCTCCTTGGTCACTTCCATCTGACAGGGTGGCCTTACCAGGTCACAGAGGAAGAGAATCCAGGCAGTCCTGATAAGACTTGATAGGCTAAGGTCAGATGGCAAGGGAGGGGAACTCCTTTTCATTAGACTAGAGAAGGTGATGGGGGGGGGTAGAGAGAGGATGGGTAGGGCTCAGAGGAGATGAGAGAGGGGCCTACAATCGGGATACAAAGTGAATAAAATGTAAAACAAATAATAAAATGAAAATTTTCTTTAAAAAAAGGAAAGGTTTTTTTTTTTTTTTTTAAATAGTATTTTAGGCTAGCATATAAAGTAATGAGTTTCATCCTGGCATCATAATACATATGTGTCATTATATTTTGTTCTCTCTTGTTCCTCTCCCTTATAGTTTTTCATGTGTTCCTGTGTCCTTTCTTTACACTTGATCCAGCTGTTTCCCTTTCTCTACCCAATTAACACCACTTCTGCTTTCTTATTACATGTATTCCATTACTCTATTTCCCAGCTCTCTTAAAATCTCTTCTTCCTCTTTCATAATGCTCTTTCTAGTTTCATGACCTACACATGCAGTTTTAAGTCTGGATTCTGAATGAGAGAACAAATGCAGTGTTTGCTTTTCTGAGTCTGACTTATTTACTTATTTCATTTAACATTTCCCAGTTACATCCATTTTCTTCAAGCTGTGATTTCATTTTTTTATGACTACATAAAGTTTTCTTGTGTATATGCATCACATTTTATTATTCATTTGTTATGAACATCTAGGATGGTTCCCTTTCCTGGATATTATGAATAGTGCAGCAATAAACATGTATTTACATGTATCCCTGGTATGTTTGCTTAAAGTCTTTTAGGTGTATTCCTAATATTGGTAGAGCTGGCTCATACAACTCTGCTTTAGTTTTTGAGAATGCAGCTTTGTTGTTACTGTTTTCTTATGACACCATTTTGACTAGGATGTGATAGAATCTAAAAGTAACTTAATTTGCATTTCTCTGATGGCTAAGAATTTGCAAATATTTTTTCAAATATTTACTGGCCACTTGTATTTCTTCCTTTAGGAACTATCTGTTCAGTTTATTAACCTATTTATTCACTGGGTGAATAAAATGAAAATTTTCTTTTAAAAAAGGAAAGGTTTTTTTTTTTTTAATAGTATTTTAGGCATTGGGGTGTTTAATTTTTGAAGGTATTTGTAGATTGTTTACTTGGAAAAGACCTGTCTCCCATTCTATAGGTTCTCTTCACTCTGGTACTACTTATTTCTTTTATGCAAAAAAAGGTTTTTCAATTTGGTGTAATCCACTTTCTCATTTTTAAAGATTATTTTCCTGTGCTATTAGAATGTCCTTGTCAATGCATATATTGTGGAATATCCTGTGTTTTTCTCTAAACATTTCAAAGCTCCAAATCATACAATATGAGGGGAAGACTTTCATTTTACAGAAGAGAAATTAAGCCCAGAGAAATTAACGAGAGCAACCAAATTATAGCAAATGCTGTGGTTTGAATATGAAATGTTTTTCATAGGCTCATGTGTTTGAACACTTGGTCCCTAGATGATGGCACTATTTAGGAAAGTTATGGAACCTTTAGGAGTTGGAAATTTCTTGGAAGAAGCGGATCACTGTGGGGACAGGTCTTAAAATTTTATCTCCCATCTTTAGAGCCTACTCATTCTCTACTCCCTGGTCTGCCAGCTTCCCCATTTCTGCCACCATACCTTCCCCACCAAAATGGAATTTATCCTTTTAAACTGTAAGCTACAATAAACCATGCCTTCCTTAAATTGCTTCTTGAAAGGTATTTTGTCAAAGCAACAATAAAAGTAACAAATGCACAGCAGGTGATAGGAAAGCTGAAACTAGCAATAACTTTTATAGTTGCTAATTGAGGGTCTTTTCACCCCATTTAAAAAATTGCCAAATACGAAGCACATAGCTATTCATGATAGCAGTCACACCTATATATTCCATATATTCCATAATGAATGCCCTAATAGAAGAAAAATAAGTAAAGAGCTTAATAGTAAAGTGGGAAACCGTTTTTAAAATGCTCAGGTTCAGGCTGGCAAAATAACTCAGTGAATAAAGAGTTATTGCCAACAATCCTGACAACCTGAGTTTGATGAACAGAAACTATATGTTGGAGAGAATTGACTTATTCAAATTTTCTCTGCTCTCTCTCTCTCTCTCTCTCTCATACACACACACACACACACACACACACACACACACCTTGAAAGAAGCAGTATAATGAAAGGACTCTTCTTTTACTTTGAAAATGAGCTGTGATGAGTGTCATTTAGGGGCTGGAGCTGCAGCTCAGTGATAGAGTGCTTACCTGGTACCCATAAGACCCAAGTTCAATTTCCAGTACAGAAAAGTTAAAAGTGTGCTTATGTGTTATAGGTATTTGAATTTTTGGTATTGAAATACAGTAACTCCATGATGCCGATCATTTTCATTCTCTGCATTCTTGGGCTTGGCTAACATTTGGTGTGGAAGGTTTCTTTCCTACTTCCTCATTCTTTTAT
The DNA here is from genome assembly GCF_907164565.1 of Psammomys obesus. Classification (NCBI taxonomy): domain Eukaryota; kingdom Metazoa; phylum Chordata; class Mammalia; order Rodentia; family Muridae; genus Psammomys; species Psammomys obesus. The sequence goes on along the minus strand of NW_026585504.1, from coordinate 69,504,998 downwards.
TTTTACTATTCTTCATGGTTAGATGCCAGCCTACAGTGAGGAGTAGCAAAGGATTGGAGAGCTACTGCTGCACAGACTTAGCCTGTTGGAAACTCCTCAACATATATTATCAGAGTCAGGTAGTATTAACTAACACTGTAAGAAATTATTGCTGAAGAACCACTGTTAGAAGAATTTGGGGAAGAAATGAAGCAAGAGAGAATTGTTAAGATCTATAGGTCATCTGTGCCAGAAAAAAACAAATGATGCACTAAATTTTAGGTGGTTTTTCCTTCTATGGAGAAGGAATGTGCAGGCCAGTCCTATGGATTCTAGCTTGCTTTCGGGCTGTATGCTATTAGGTAGAAGTACAGTACCTTCCTGCCTAGAGTTTTCTGTTGCATTTAAGGTCTTTGAAGTCCTTGAATATTTATATTCTTTTCTTTGTCTATCATTCTGTTGTATATCTTACTTTCCTTAGTAATCCAATGGACTGTTTGCCTACAAATATCTGAGAAAGCATGCTCTATCTACCTAACCACAGTTCCTAGGTAGGATGTGGCTCTCAGGCCTGCATTTGGGACCAATTGAAAAGTCAAGGGCTATAACCCATTTTCTCTCTACAGGATTGCCTTCCAGTATCTACTGAGCTATAGGAAGGGCCCATTTCATTTCATTAAAACTCTGAGTAATCTGACTGTAATTGGTTATCTGATTTGCTAGGTTAAATAATGGGCTATAATTGAGTCTGTGTCATTTGTAGAGCTTGTGCTGCTCTTGCCTTTGCTATCACCTCCCATCTCCTTCCATTTTTCAATTAACCTTCCTTCCTCTTTTCTTTACAGAGTAAAGAAGTTGGCCAGCAGCTCCAAGATGATTTGATGAAGGTCCTGAACGAGCTTTATTCGGTAAATCTGATGGACTGCCTAGCTTTTGGATCACAAAGAGAAGCAGCATTTGGCAGTTTGTAGCCATAATCACATCAGCAACAGAACTCAGCTAAGGCTGAGAACAGTGCATAGTCCCCATCAGGGGCAACCCCACCCATACTTTTTTTTCCACACTCAATTCTTTTCAAAGGCAAACAAGCCAAATGTTTTTCCAGTTGTGCAATCTTACTCTGGCTTCATCTGGGGCACCACTGAGAGAAACCAGTCAAGGTTTAGATTTACCAGCACAGCTGTCACTCTTACCAGCAAGCTAGGAACCCCAAACTTCATGGCAAGGAATGAAGCCTCCATTGCACTTGTACTTATTGGAAAGAATTTATAGTTTTAAGTTATGCATCAGACCTTAGATTAATTATGGTTTGAGATTAGAGCAGATGCTATAAAGGGACACACAGATTCCTAAAGTCTGCAATGTAAAATACAGTTTCAGGCAAGGAGAACATTGCAAAACACATCAGAAAGATAAGGCTTGGAGAAAAGAACACAAGTCTACTTTGAACTCTTGGACTGCAGGCTCATGGGCCGATATGGCTGTGTGCCCCAGAGCTGCTCAGCCATTTTGTTAACTATGTTGAAAACATGTATCCACCAAGGAAGTTCCTGCCACCATAGGAGGAATGCATCAGTTTTACAACTTGTAGTTTCTACAGACCCCTCCCAGAGTTTGTTTGTGTTAGCACTATGCATCATTTTCCAGAGTGCCCTAACCTATTTAGAGGTGAAAATTATTTTCTGTATTTATTTCTCCCTCCCTCTATCCTTCCCTCCCTCTTTTACTCCCTTCCTCCCTCATCTCTCCCTCCCTCCATCTTCCCCCTCCAGTGTCTCACCCCCTTCCTTCACAGGATGGGCAGGCAGTGGTGTTGTGCTTCACAAGCATTTGAGATCATAGAGTTCCAAATTTTTTATCCAGAAGCTTAGGTGTGGCCAGTATCTCATGGCAACTGTTGGTAAATATACTTGAGTGATCATCTAATTTATCTCCAGTGATGCTTCAATTGTTTTGAATTTCTACTCTCTGACTCTTATACTCTGGGGCCAAATAATAGATGGTTCTCTTTGTACCCCAAGTTTTCATTTCTCTCAAATGAAGTTAAGACTTTAAAAATAGAAGCATGGCATTGTGAGCCACTTTCAGAGTGGATGCGTTCCCTGAACCTTGTCTTTTCATTGCTTTACTTCTCTTTATTTTTTAGAGTATCTTCTAAGATACTCTATCTAAATACTCTAAAGTATCTTCTAAGATATCTCCCAAGAAGAGCTGGGACTTGCTTCTGGAGCATCCTCTAGTATAGCAAATGACTCATGTTATTATAGGACTTCTTTTATTTTCCCACTGAATAAGCATTTTGGGCCTTAGCTATTTGCTGCTTTTTCTCAGAAGTTGAGCAGCAAACCTCAAACCAACTTAGACCCAGTTTACTGTTTTTGCAGTAAGGCAGCAGAGGAAGTACAGTATCTAAAGAACTGTTAGCTTTATCTTCCTTCATAAACTTTGATTTAAAAAGCAAATGAATGCTGGGTGCAGTGGGCTAGGCCTGTATTCCCAACAATCAAGGAGGCAGAGGCAGGCAGATCTCTGTGAATTTAGGTCAGCCTGGTCTACAAAGCCAGTCCAGTACCAGCACAGCCAGGGCTACACAGAGAAACCCTGTCTTGAAAGGAACAAAAAAGAAAAAAAGATTTGTCCAAGTCCCCAAAGAAGGCTTAGATATTTACATCTAGATGGAATGAAAAAAATAGAGGACACCAAGAAGTTCCAGAGAGGGCAGAACAGACTCTAGTATTCAGACTTAGAAAGGGTCATCTCAAAATAAAAAATAGAAATCTCCTATTTCTACAAAATGGAATGTGTGGCAATATCTGCCGATGGTTTTGGTTGTCACAACTGGAGGAGTTGGAAGCCTAGTGACATATAAAAAGTAGAGGCTGAGTAGGACAATTTGCCACAATAATTATCAAGCTTCAAATGTCAATAGTACCAAGAAACCTGGGTGTACTGGCTCTAGACTGCTAAGTTAGACAGCTTAGCAGTGAGATTCAATCCTGTCAGCTGAGATTCAATCCTGCCCTGACTCCTAGCTGCATGGATTTGGAGGGACCTCCTCCCACTGCAAAAGTCAGCGTGATGATGAGAGTTGGTGTGAAGATTGTTGGATTTTACACTCAACTCTTCCTTAGAAGCAGCAGCAAACACTGTGCTCTGATACCCGTGTGCTGTGTGGCTGTTAGTGATTGAGAAATTCATATTTCCAAAATATCAGACTATAGTTATTGATCAAGTGAGTTTGAAGATTCTATATAGGTTATCAGAAAAGTTGCAGACTGGGATTAAAAGTTTTTGCTTTTGTATGGTGAGCTTGTTTTAGGATTGAGATTTGGATGGCTTTCCATTCTTTTTGCTGGTTAGCCTAGTGCTCATGAATAGAGGGCCACATATGGTCACATGCCTTTAATTCAACACTTGAGAAGCAGAGGCAGGTGGATCTGTTGAGTTCAAGGCCAGCCAGGAAAACACAGTTAGACTATCTCTTAAATAGTTTCCTGGGACATATTTTTAGTGCTGAATTGTAGTCTTGAGGAAAGCAGGGTGTTAGTCACCCTACGTGAGATAGTGATTTCCTCAAGTAGGAACCTGATAATACCATAGCTTTGGAAAGCTATTTGCTATACATACGCTCATGCTCTTTCAGTGTTGAGAAGACAATAGGGAGAGCTTCTTCTAAGAAACATTTCCCTTATTTGCTCTATTCAAGAAAACAGGAAAGGACCTCTGCTTTCACTGACCCTGTCAGCAATAGAAATTACGTGTGATTTGTGGGACACTGAAAAAAAGAGATGAAGGTATTAAGAAACCCTCTGTATTTTTCAGTGCTCTTCTTGCTGTTACTTCTATCAACCTTGAATCCTTTTTTGAGGGAACAAATTATTCAAGGTTTGATCATCTCTAAGTACTTTTAAATCTTGATGAACGAAGGGGCAGAGCCCAGGTAGTTCTAAATAAAGATGCCTTTGAACAAGAGATCCAGAACCCACCACAAGTAGCCAGCTGCTTCTATGCACCTTCATCTTCTGTCTGAAGAGGCTTTGATTTCCCTGAGTTAGCATTTTGTGCCAGGGGGAGTTTCCCACAGCTTTTCTTCCAGAGAGCAGTCCTAGTGATTCTTGTACATATGTATGCTGGTTCATTATCCCTGTTTCCATCACAAATGAGCTGGCTATCTTGTAAGCCATGGTAAAGTGGTTTTCATTTTCTTTCTGATGTTGTAGGAATGCCTTTGATGTCAGATCACAGTACTTCCCAAAGAACTCTGAGATTCTCTGCCTCAACTGTACATAGAGGCTGTGTATGGAAAATTCCAGGAAGCCCCCACAGGAAAGAGTACATATGGTTGCAGGGAAGCCACACGGATTAACTAGGAAGAGCCAAAGAAACACTAACTTGAGAGAGAGAGAGAGAGAGAGAGAGAGAGAGAGAGAGAGGAAGGAGGTGGTGGGACATGCTGGGACTATCTTTGCACCAGAGGTTTTATGCTTCTGTACTATCTCCTTAACTTGGTGCAGCAGCTGGTTGCAGAGCTACTTCAAATTGAAATTCAGCCTATCCCCTTAAAACAATGTCAGCTAATAGTACCCTGATACTGTCTGTCTATTTGACCCTGGCATTAGGCACTAGGGATATAAAGACAAATTAGGAATAGTGCTAAACTCAATGTATTTGGTTTTAATATGGGGGAGGGGGGAGAAAATAAAGCAGCAAGTCAAAATAAGGTGATAACTCTTTTACATGTCTGTGGTGGGGAAGGGTATGGATCATGCTCCTTGGAGAGGTACAAGAATTGAATATCAATTGCCAGTTGCCAAGAAATCATAGGTTTTTTTACCACATGTTCTCCCCAAAGCCCTTCGTTGAGGGCTTATTTCATAGTGCTCTGTCTTTTCCATTCTCATTCATCTCTTTGGGGCTCTTATTGGTAGACTGTTTTCAGCCTTTTCTTCTCTCTCTTTAGTCTTTCCGCTGAGTTGCCTATTTTGATCTTGCTTATTCTAGAAAACATTGGTAGCTTCCTCAAATGTATGGTAATCTTTAGTTGCCTGCTCTCATATATATATGTGTGTGTGTGTGTGTGTGTGTGTGTGTGTGTGTGTGTGTGTGTGT
>NW_026585504.1:69276722-69499900 GCF_907164565.1 Psammomys obesus | reverse complement strand
TGTGTGTGTGTGTGTGTGTGTGTGTGTGTGTGTGTGTGTGTGTGTGTGTGTGTGTTTTGGGGACAGGGTTTCTCTCTGTAGCCCTGGCTGTCCTGCAACTTGCTCTATATATCAGGCTGGTCTCGAATTCAAAGATTCATCTGCTTCTGCCTCCTGAGTGCTAGAACGTCTGGCTGTCTGCTCATATTTTAAAATGAGGCATATATGACATTTCCCAACTACAGAAGAGAATGTAAAAAAAAAAAAAAAAGTCATGCTATCTTTGAGAATTTAATTTCTTAGATTGGGTAATGCTTTATTTTCTTTAAATGAAAGGTTTCTTTACGTTCTGTAAGGGCAAGGAACAATATAAGTTGTTGGTTTTATTAATTTGAGTGTTTTGATCTCCTGTGATTGTTTGCCATGTTTTCTCTTTATCCTGTACTTCATATAATAAAAATTTACTGTTTTATAATGCTTTACTCTAGTGTTTTAATTTCTTAGTCTCATTCAAGTGAAAAAAAAAAAATCCCCTTGTCTGTCCTACCTCAGCTAGCATGGCAGGTGCCTTTCTTACTTTTTAACCTAGAAAAGTAGTGGTCTAGTCAGGTTTCCTAGAAAAGCTTTATTAATACCATCATTGGTTGTTGGTATGCAGAGTATAAGCAGAGTGGAGTTTCCAGGAAATGATATCAGGTTCAGGGTAAGGTGAATATTTAAATTACTCTGTCTAAAATGAGACATAATTTAAGCTGTTCTGAACCTCTGTATTCTCTGTTCCTTCTTGCAACTTCAGGTGAACCTATACCCAGAAGGTTCCAGGTTTTCCCAGCTTCAGCACCACTGAAAATTCTGAAGCAGACACTCTTTTGTTATGGACTCTACACGTATCCCTGTCTCTACCTATTAGCAACCTCTACATTCCAGACATTGCCAGTTATCTGGGGTCTAAAACTGCCCCTAATTGAGGCACTGTTCTCAGTTGAACAGTTTAGTTTTATTCGTAAATGAGATCAGTCTCTTTCTTCAGGATTCCCTTGCCTGTCTTTTGTCTTTTCTCCCAGCTAGTTCAGCTTCAGTCCTATTCAGAGGATGATCACTGACACTCAGTAGATAAGATATGGATTTTGAAGTTAGATGGACTTAGGTTTGAATTCTAACTCTTTGCCATTTACTAGTTGTAAGACTTTCAGTGCCATAGGTGATATGGATATCTTTAGAAGTAGAAATACTAGCATGTCTTTGATCAAGTTATTGTGAAGATTAAGTTAAGTGGCATACACAGACCCCTGACAGTGTGCACTGAATGCTAGACATTAGTACTAATATTGAATCAGTGTTTTTCTCTGTTGTCAACTACTTACAAGTACACCCTTCTCCTAGGCTTTCTGTTTCTTCTCTTCAAAGAAACACTCATGGCATCCAAATTTTAGCATTTGTGAATCTCCAATTGTTGATTGGTTATCAAGTATTTTAATCCCTCATAGAACCTGGAAGCTGCCTATTTGGAAACAGAAACTTGATACAGAATGAGGTTGGTCCCTGTTTATCTGCAAGTAATATATTTGGGAGGGCTGGAAATGACCTGAGATTCTGTCTTCCTGGCCTTCTTACTAAGAAACTGTCAATTCCTAGAGAATAGCTCTTTGGAAAATTTTGAAAATTACATCTTTTTTTTTTTTTTTTTCCTTTTCCAGATTTTAAAGACAAGGTCTCTCTATGTAGTCCTGGCTATCTTGGGGCTCACTTGTAGACCAGGTTGGCCTTGAACTCACTAAGATCTTTCTGCACTACTTCCAGAGTACAGGAATTAAAACCGCCACACCTGACCCTATGTCCCTTTTTTTACTATACTTGATATGAATTTTCTTCATTCCTAGCCTCTTACCTGAGTTGTGCAGGTGTACAGCCTTCACAGGACATTGTCTAGGGTGTAGAATTGTTACACAAATAATATTAACAAATGCATACATGTGTGGCACTTAGCACAAAGCCAGAAATATATTCAGTACTCAGTAAATGGTAGCTGCAATTGATGTGTTTCTATGAGAGCAGGTATCTAATGGAGATAAAGCAGACCAGAACTTTTGAAGGCTTTTCCTCTTGCTTGCTTTATATTTAAAAGTTATAAAAATATAACTCCTTTGGTCATGTTGCCTTGTGCCCTTGGGGTCTGGGATAGTTGTTCTTACTTCTTGTCTACTTAGTACCATGAAGTGACCAAGCAATAGAAATCACTGAGCCAATAAGAGTTATACTTGCAGATAATAATGAATAAGATTTTTTTAAAAGTGATGAAATTAATATGGAAGCATTCTAATAAGTTATGCTATACTTAGGTATAGTCTTTAATATACATGTGCTGAACCAGTCATTTCTGGATTTCCCCCTAGAAGTATATGAACATTGCTTTGTGTAGGAGAGTTCCAGCTGAGTTTGTTAGTCTGTAAAATAAAGTTGACTACATTGGCTTGACCTCTGGGTGGGAAATGTCTTACAGGTCATGAAGACATATCACATGTACAATGCCGACAGTATCAGTGCTCAGAGCAAACTAAAGGAAGCAGAGAAGCAAGAAGAGAAGCAAATTGGGAAATCAGTGAAGCAAGAGGACCGGCAGACCCCCCGCTCCCCTGATTCCACAGCCAATGTCCGCATTGAGGAAAAACATGTCCGTAGGAGCTCTGTGAAGAAGATTGAGAAGATGAAGGAGAAGGTATATATGCTCTGGCAACTGTAGAGAAGAAGGGATGCTGAGAAGGCAAGATTGAGAATAATTTCCCAGTGGGTACAATGAAGAGCTAAACAAAACAGTTCTTGGTTCCTTTGGTGTGTAATAACCAAAGAGTCCTTCTTTGTCTTGCCAGGATTCTTAGCTATTGGAAAAACCTAAGCATATGAACTCTCAGATTTTAACATCAAGTTTATTGACAAGAATTAGTAGTCATCTTTCTCGGCCCATTTCCCAAATCAAGTGAAATGTACTATTACTTTGAGAAATAGGGGAGACTGTGTGCCTTGTGTTTTGACCTTTAATACCAGCATTTGATGTAGAGGTAAAGGCACGTACCTCTTTGAGGCTGACAACAGGGTGGAGAATAGTGTGTGAAGACAGAACCAAGGTATAGTGCACATCTGATCCATTCATCTCATTCATCAAGGTTGGGATCCAGTTGAAAGCAGGTGTACACAAGGAGTAGCAGCAAAGGGGGGCCTCTTAATGTGTTGTCCTTCATCTCTCCCATAACAGTCTTTTCTTTGTTTGTTTGTTTTTGTTTTTTCAAGACAGGGTTTCTCTGTGCAGCCTTCTCTCTCCTAGATTCACTTTGTAGACCAGGCTAGCCTCGAGCTCACGGAGATACACCTGCCTCTACCTCCCTGAATGCTGGGATTACAGGCGTGCACAAGTCTTCTCTTAAAAAGAAAAAAAAAAAATAGTGATAGGTCAGCAAGGTGGTTCATCAGGTGGCATTTGCCGCTTAGTCTGACAACCTGAGTTCAGTCCCAGGTAAGAGAGAAATGACTTCTATAAGTTGCCTTCCAACCTCCACAGAAACACAAAGACATGTGTGCATATGAACATACACACCACATCACATGAAATAAATAAATGTTTTTAATTTTTTTAATTAAAGAAACTAAAAGTGAACTTGTGTTTTCTCTTTAGCGACAAGCCAAGTACACAGAGAATAAGCTGAAGGCTATTAAAGCCCGGAATGAGTATTTATTGGCTTTGGAGGCAACCAATGCATCTGTCTTCAAGTACTACATTCATGACCTGTCTGATATTATTGATGTAAGTACTTAAAGATGGGGTGGGAGACCTTGGGCACCTTTTGCCTAACTTCAGAAGCCTAGGCACATGTTTCTTGTTTCTGTGTTCCAGCATCTTGGCCATTTTGAAAACAATCTGATGATAGTTGCCACACTTGATATCATTCACTCCTCACAGCATTCCATGAGAAAAAGCAATTCTATCTCTTGCTTTTGACTAACATTTAGAGAGTGTAGTGATTTGCCAGAGTTAGTAAAAGGCTGGGACAAAATTTGCACCAAATTCTGTTTCCTAAACCAACACTCTGACTGCTGTGCCCTTCTGTTTGTTAAGAAATAGTCTCTTATATCAAAGCTTGTAGTGATGACAAGAGTTAAAATGCCTTGTTTTATGTTTACATATGAATTCATGTTTCTTGGGATCTTCTCATTTCATTGTCACATCATCCTTGTTTATACACAATGATATCTTAATTTGTGACCCAGAGAGTTAAGAGACATATTTGCCCAAGGTTATGGTTTTACAGTGTGCTACAAACTAGGTTTTTGTGTAGAAGGCTACTGGCATCGGCCCTGTTCTCTTTTGTGATGTGGCACAAAAATGAGAGAGAGCATGTGTGCTTCGTAGGCAGTAGGCACAGCCATTTGTCTTTGACCTTATGGTTAGTCTTTACTTTGATCTCTTATTGTTTCTCCTCAATCCCTATGTCCTAAAATGTCTCATATACAGACTTCAGTCCGGGCAGTTCCCAGGCCAGCTTTATATGAAGCTATACAAACATACCCTCTCTCATGTCTCCTTCCAGTCACCAAAGTGGGTCTGGAGCCAGCTGATTGGTATCAGCAGTTCTGTCTCTAGGGCATCAGCAGTATCCTTTCTGAGAGCTGGTATTTGTCTCAGGTTCTTGGCAATAGCCACTGAGTTTGCAAGACTCTGGCCACACCTTCGTTTCTTCACAAGCACACCTGCTATGCTTTACATCATGTGGGGGATCTGGACTCAGATTCACTATTGTATAACTAGTTAGCACATCTCAGACTTGCTACTGAACTATTCTGGAACTCTGCTTTATTTCCTGTCCCTCTGCGCCTAGTAAAATAAAGAGCTAGATTGTTTAAATCTGGCCTATATCAGGGCTGCTGGGAGAACTTCTGGTGTCCTTTCAGCCAGGCAGTTTTGATCAGTGAGTTTTGTCCTCCCAAGGCCTTAGATGTCATCGTCTCAGCTGGTAAGTGGAGCCCTGGTCTCTGTTCAGGCTCTTCTTTGTTCTCTCTTGCTTGTTGATGCCAATCTGAACACTGTCCTTCAGTGTAGGTCAAAACCCTAAACCAGTTCCTTTATTCTTCCCCTTCACTGTTGGTAGATGCCCATACTCAGCACAAGGAAGACAGTCACTTTTTATGCTCACTTTCTGCTATTTATCTCACATTTGATAAAATAAATAAGACAAAACAATTAGACCAGACAGGGTGTTAGACCCCTTTTACTGGTTTGTCTTCTTCCTTTTGCCCCTAGAGTATATTTGTACCAGTTTCAATAAAGTCCTTACTTCAGGAAAAGAGAGGCTTTTGCTGTATGAGTTACAACCTTTGAAATCCACAAGGCCTTCATCAAACATGGGCAGGTGTTTTAAAAGTCATATAAGAAGCAAGATATTCTGTAGTTTTTTTCCCCTCGAAATAAAAAATAGCCTGTTGAAAGCCTCAGTTTCACAGGATGTGGTTTGAAGAGCCACTGGAAAAGAAGACAGCCTCTATAGTGCTTACTCAACAGGGCACGGGTTTAGGGGATGGTGAACAAGTCCAGGATGACAGCATTCCATGGCATGAGTAAATTTGTTCTTTGTTTGGGTTGTGTTTTGACTGTATCTTATTTTGTTTGTTGTTTGTTTTTTTATTTTTGTAGAAAACATTACTCTTTTAAAAAACAAAAAAAGAAGAAGAAGAAGATACTACCACTATTCTCCATAATTACCCAGTACACTTATAGGGTGAAGTGTGTGTTCAGCATCAATGTTACATATAGAATGTAGCTGGTTTTGCCTAAGATGTATTCTTACACTCTAGTTTTTCAAACCATGAGCCATGATCCATTAAGTCAGATTATTTGTTTAACTGACTTTAAAGGATTAGACTAGAATAGAGGGGAAAATTGATTAGATCACAGTGTTATATGGCTAAGATCCTTTTAATGAAAGTTTTATGTTAGGTGTGTGTGTGCTTATGCATTTGTGTGTGTGTAAGTGTATATTTATAAGATATATTTCTTACCATGAGCTGAGAATTAAAATGAAGGTCACTGTGTGTCTCTTTTAAGATCTGAGACATCAAGAACTAAGGTTTACTTTACCTTAAGTAGTTATATGTAGCTGGACACATAGTTTATTGAAGGGGAAATTATCTCCTAAGTTAAGATTTGCTTTTTAATTTTATCTTTTTAATATTCTTTTCATGTGTAATTTACATTTAATTATGAAGTTTATTGATTGATTGGTTTGGTTGCTAGTTTGAAGAGTTTTGGTAAATGTGCATATTCTTGTAGCCTATATATTTAGCAAGATATAAAATAAGTACCTTTAGCTAACAGTGGCAGCACACACCTGAAGTCTCAGCACTTGGCAAGTAGAAGCTGCATTAAGAACAGCCTCGACTCTGAGACTGTCTCACAACAAAAAGGAGTCATAGGAAGAAAGACAATATGAAAGATATATTCTCATTATTTTAGAAAATTCTTAATTCTTAACCCCAGGCAATCACTATTCCAATTCTTCCACCCTTAGGTTAAGGTTGCCTGTTAGAGGATGTCATAAAGCTAAGGTTTTATAGCATATAATTTATTTATTGTTTGAGTGTATGTGGACATGTACATACTACAGACAGTGTATGTGTTGGGACCAGGAGACAACTTTGTGGACTCATTTTTCTCCTTAAACTTTTATGTGGTGTTTTTCATTTCTGTTGCTATGATAACATATCTTAACATTAACAAAGAGCAACTTCAGGAAGAAAGCCTTTATTTAGTTACAATCCCAAGTAATAGTCCCATCATTTCAGGGAAGTCAAAGCAGGAACAAAAATAGCTAGTCATATTACACTGTTAGTCAAGAGAATATCCATTCCTGTTGCCTGCTTGTCTGTCTGTCTACTTGTTTGCTTACTTTCTTGCTTTCAGCTAGCTTTCTTCTCTCATTTATAGTTTAGGACTCTCAATCTAGGGAGTGGTATCACCTGCAATAGGCTGGTTCATTATACATCAGTTAACACTCAAAACAATCCTCCGTAGACATTTCCACACCTAGATACTTTCTTGTTAAGACTCTCTTCCCAGATTATTTAGGTTGTATCAAGTCAACAGTTAAAACAAATCAAGACACGTAGCTTCTGGGAATTGATCTCAAGCCAGCAGGCATTCAAAGCATGCCATCTTGCTGGCTCCAGAGTATAGTTTTTGTATCTGTTTTTTTTTTTTTTTATACAAAATTTTTTTCTTAGCCTATCTACACTGTTTGCATCTATCAGTAGTTTCTTCCTTTTTTTCATACTGTTCTATGCAGTTAAAAGTACCCACGCTGTTCTGTAGCAAAGAAACAAAGAGGGAGTAGGGAGTGTGGATATGTTGGCATTATGATCTCAACAGTAAGTATCCAGAAGTTGCTTTAAGACATGGAATGAGTGTAATTCCAGTCCATTGCTGTATATGTCATATTCCACCATTGTACCTCCTTTATAGGGGTTTGACTCAATCTATATTTAAGACATTAAGGATAAATAAAATTTATTTTTAACCAGGTGGTGGTGGTACACACCTTTAATCCCAGCACTTGGGAGGCAGAGGCAAGCAGATCTCTTGAGTCCGAGGCCAGCTTGGTCTACAGAATGAATTCCCGGACAGCCAAGGCTATACAGAGAAACCCTTCTCAAAAACAAACAAACAAAACCAAACAAACAAAGTTGTTTTTAATCAATGTCATTTATCTGATATAAGGACTAATCTCTGGTTGCTTTGTATGGTATAATAAAAGATTTAATGTAAACTCAGACTGTAAGAATCCACATGAGACATCATATACATACTAGGAAAAACTTGGCTCTTAGCCCAAAAAGACACTTTGATCTCACTTGGTAGTTTCTAAGAACTGTAGGCTTGTTGGAGTATAATTTCTTACCTTTATACCTATCTCTTGGCCTAGGAGCAGATGGGGAAATTAAGTACAGGACATTATCATTGTCACTGGGTAGCTGGAGTGCCAGGTACCTGGATAGAAAGTCTGTGATACAATATACACCCAAATTGGGCAGGAGAGAACCTGATTTCCCCACTGTAAGTTTTATTGAAAGCAGTTGTTTTTCTCTACTGTATGATAGTACTGTACTGAAGGGTGATAGGAAGCACTCATTTGTCATTTCCAGGTCTTCTCTAGATACTCTGAGGGAGAATACCAGCTGGTGAGGAGATAACGAACTGTGGATTTAATTTCACACATTGAAATGGTCTATTACTCAATTTTTTATAAGAATTTTATTTCTCCTGAGAGTTTTTATAGCATTTGTGTAATCCAGAAATGGCTAAAGGAACTCAGCATGCCATGGAATTCATAAAAATCAACATGGAAAGGATGCTTTGTTTCTGGTGTAAACAAAATTATGTGTTCCCTCTCTACCCATTGGGATTCTCATGGGAAATATTCAAATCTCATTTACTTAACCCTGCCAGATAGTGTTTCTTTGCTACTGGCCTAGTTTTGCCCTTACAAATATGAAGATGGTCAAGGCCCTGCCCACATCTCCTAGGTTAGCTGAAAGCATGGCAGAACCAGAGGACACATTATCAGTTTGACCCTAACTCATTGGCACAGAAGTTTCATAATGGTCATACAAATAGCAGCAATGCTTACACTTTGGAAAGTGCCTGCCATTCTTAGACTATATGAAATAGAACATGTGGGTCAGTTCTCAGCCCACTAGACAATATCCTGAGAGGTTGGAGTCTTTGCCATGGCATCCATCACTCAATTTTATTGAATGCCTTTTGTGAATAAGACCTACTAGGAAAAATTGTAAACAAGAATGAGAGTATCTCACTTTGAGATACCTGTGTTCTGGGTGGAGTGATATGAAATGGCAGGCCTCAGAATGACTGTGTGTATTGAGGGTCATATGAGGATGAATGCAGTTGGTGTGAAGTGGAACCAGGAATGCAGGGCTGTCTGGCTTCCCAGAGGCTGAGAATTTAATTTGGATCTTAACAATTGAGTCCAATTCCAGCAGGTGAAAATGAAGGGTAATATTGCAGGAAAAGAAATGCTAGGAGCTGCTGAGTAGAGGACAGTAGATTGGCAGATGCTGGTGATTGGTGTTAGTTTTGAATCTACACAGTGCCAGATATGTGTGAAATGTATTGTCCATTTGTCACATAACAAGCTACAAAGCTGGTATTTCCCACATTTTTAGCCCAAAGAGGTAAACTATATTTCTAGGCTAGAGGCCTAGAACACTAGGGGCCTTTTTCAACACTCTATCCTATGCAGAGAGTCTGTCACTAGAATTCAGCAAAAGAGAATAAAGGTACGCATATAGGGAGATGATGCTGAATAAGTAGCCTATGCACAAATTACAGTTTGGGTTTTTTATATGTTTGTTGCTTGCCCATTTAACTTTGGTCAAGTTATGTAACTTAGTTGAGCTTTCATCTTGTATGAAAAACTTCAGTGGTGATGATTATGAGGATTAAAATATAGAATGTACTGGCAGATAGTGAACATCATTAATGAACAGAAGCATTCTTTACATGTACAAAGTGAAGGTGAATTTTACCTTGATAGGGATAAGTATTTTATATTCTTCAAGGGCATGGTAAAAATCTCATTTTATAACAACACTGTTTTAACATAAGGTGTGGATTAGGATAGAGAGGAAAGTGAAGTTTCCAAAAATATATGAAGATTTCTTAAGGACACCCCCCCCCCCCCAATCCTCCAGCACACTCTGTTGGCAGTTTTTTGTTCACTACACGTTTAAGTATAGAGTTCATCTTAGGAACTATAGGACATCTTAGAGATAGGCAAGAAGGGTGGCAGGTTCAAAGGCAGCCTGATTAATTAGTTCAACAGCATCTCCTAGAGGATGAAGGGACCCTGCATGTGCAGCCTCCCAATCAGCTGCCTTTGTCTAGATCCCATTTGCTCTTCCTCTGACTGAATTTCATGTTTTCCCATCCTCTGGTTGTAGTTATGCTGTCGCTGCTGTTACTCTGCTGAAGTCGGGCACCTGCCAGAGTCTGTTGGCACTGAACCCAGAACTCAGCTCAATGTGTGCTCCATTACAAGCTTTGTGTCAGATGCCTGGAAGGAGGCGGCCTGTCACATGTTTTTTCTTCCCCAGTAGTGGCTGTTCCTGAAGTGATCATGATGATGAGGAAAGGCCGGGGAAATTAATTTGATGCTTATTTATGCAGTAAAATTACAGTCAGGCAGATGGCTTTACTCTATCCAGAAATTTTGCTCTGACATTTCCTCTCAGGCTCCGGACATCAAAGCTGTGTAAATAATAGAGGTGATAACTAATGGCCAAGGAATTTAGATCTCTAGGTCTTTATTGAAGGGGCAGAGGATATTGCCATAGTATTACAGAATGCCATTGCTGAAAAGAACGTTGGGAATTACATTTAATCCAGACATTTTTTTCAGACTTTTTCTGCAGAATTTATTCTTCAAACCAGACCATACAAAGCTTGAAAACCACTGTACGGGTCACATTTGTTCACTGGACTGTCAAGACCACAGGTCTAGAGATTGAATAGGAGTAGCTTTTTCCAGGGTTGCTTGATTCTGCCTCTACTCCTCTACTGTTATGTTCTTTTTTTTTCCTTTGTGTGTGTGTGTGTGCTAATATATGTGGGAGTACATGCACATGTATGCAGAGGCCAGGAGACAACTTCAAGTATCATTCCTTCTCAACACAGTCCATTGTGTTTGGTTTTGTTTGTTATTGTTTAATGTGTGTGCGTAAAATGAATATGTGCACATGAGTGCAAGTGTCCTGTGATTCTAGAATAGACTTGTGGCAGGCTGCTGGAAGCCAAACTCAGGTCTTTTGCAAGAGCAGTAAGCACTTTTAACCTCACAACCATCTCTTAAGCCCTGACCTTGTTTTTTGACACAGGATTCTGAAAGGTTCATCTTAGTTAGCTAACCATCAAGTTCCTTTCCCCACCTCTTCAGTGCTGGGATTACAGACACTTCATCCAGCTTTTACATAGGTTTGTGATCAAACATAATTCCTCTTACTTGAACCACAAGGACTTTACTAACTGAGCTATTCCTCTAGCCATGGTTTGTTTGTTTAAAGACAGAGCCTGGCTTTGAATTGATTATAAAGCTGAGGATGACCTTGAACTTCTGATCCTCCTGCTTTCCCCTCCTGAGTGCTTGAGATTAACAGGTCTGTATCACCACACTCAGTTTATCTAGTGCTGGGGATCAAACCTAAGTCTCCATGCATGCTAGACAAGACCCCTTTCTAGTTGACCTACATTCCCCGGCCCCTACAATTGCCTCTTTCAAAGCATTTTCTTTTCATTTTTGTTGTTGAAAATCAGAGACATGATGAGAATTTCCCCAGTAACATTTATATTTGGAACTTTTTAGTTTAACTTTCTTCAGCTCAGGCCTGTTCCAGAACACTGGAAGTTGATGTCAAGACTCAACTCAGCCTTCTGTTTGCTCCTTCTACCACCTACCTAGAATTGCATATATGTAAATTTACTGCTGATATAGCGCTTCAGATTTTTTGATTCTTGAATGCTGTATTGGCCTGGGAAGCTTGCTATGTAGGGACTTTGAACCACAGCAATCCTCAGGGAATTGTTACTGTTGAATTTTTTATGTTATGACATCCAGCAGACAAACCAAAAAATAGAACAGAATTCTTTAACTCTTGGCTATTCTCATTTTTATGGAATAGTATTTTATTAACTCTTATCATTGGGTTCTTAGGATTGTCTTCTGTCTAACCACCTCAGTGCCCTAAATGGTTATGCTTAACCACTGACCTAGGAGGCAAGAACTAAGAAATCTTACCCAGGTCTTGTAACCTCAGTTTCCTTCCTATTGCAGTTAGTCAGTCAGTCACCTTGATATGGTCAAATTTGCCCCAGAGACCACTTCCCTTTCTATCAGGCCTTGGGATATCTGTGGTATGGTTATGTGCCTTCTTCTTCCCACAGCAGTGTTGTGACCTAGGCTACCATGCTAGCCTGAACCGGGCCCTGCGCACTTTCCTGTCTGCTGAATTAAACCTGGAACAATCAAAACATGAGGGTCTGGATGCTATTGAAAATGCCGTAGAAAACCTGGATGCCACCAGTGACAAGCAGCGGCTCATGGAGATGTACAACAATGTTTTCTGTCCCCCTATGAAATTTGAATTCCAGCCCCACATGGGAGATATGGTAAGGCCCTTCCCTCTCTTGGACCTTTTCTCCAAAGGGACCTGAATTACTAGACTTATCTATAGTTTTTGGTTTTTTTGTTTTGTCTTGCATCCAAAAGAGAGGGGGCTTGCTCTCAGGTGAGCTGTGTTCTATTCCTTCAGGCCCTTCAGTATATCTCTTTGATTTTGACTAATGTACTTATTCCTGAGCGTAAGCTCAAGTTCCATCTAATTTAGCTGGCCAGAGCTGTAAAGTAGATGGTTCTCTCAGAGGGTAGCCCACCCTGTCCTAAGTATCTTTGTCCCAGAAACCTGACTGGTGTGGCCAGAGAATGAAGAGAAGCACAGATACATGTACAGAAAAGCTGGGGGTCAGGTAGGTTGTGCTAGCTCTGGTGGAGGATACCAACTACAAAACAAACCAGGACATACTCACTGATCAATTATAAACTACATACACTATCAACATTCACACTCAGACCAAGGGAAGGCTATGCGAGTTTCAAGTGTGACCAGCATGGGGAAGGCTTTGTCATTCCCACAGGTCTGAGGCGTTGGTCCTTGACATGGCCATGTCCATGTCAACAACACACATTTACTCAGGACTTCATCCACTTTTTACAGATTCACTCAAAGTTTCCTCAGCTGCCCACAGTAGTGAAATCAAAAAGAGCAGATAAGATGAGACCACAAATCAGGAATGTGTTCTTGCCAAGAGCAATCTTCCCTTGGGATTAGCTTCTAGACTCTTTAGAAAACCATGCTCTAGCCTGACAGCAGTAGTGTTCTGATCAGACAGTTTACTGTCATAGACAGGCCACATGGAGTAGTACCTCTGTGTCTTACATACAAAACTTGAAGGTGGTTCTCTCCTTTACTTCTTGGAGAAAACCAAACCCCTTACAGTTTGTTTCCATTGCTGTGACTGAGGAGATGTCAGCGTCTAAACAGATGGGAAACTAAAACTACATGTCAGTTAAAGTTGGAGGAGGAGCATTACCAGCTTCCAAGATGCCCCATTCTTCACCTGCTTTGACTTATGTTCAAATTTGTCTTCTAAGCCCCTTCTCCAACTGCCATTGAGATTCCTTCCCAAAAATAAGTGGAACTTGGGACTAGCTGAATGGACTGGTGGATTTTCTGGTGTTAACTGAGTTATCTTCTGAGCCAAACAGCATGTCTCCATAAAGGGAAATCCAGATGATGAGTATTCAGGCCCCCTCCTCGCCCTGTCAGAACCACATTTCCATACTCCAAAGCACAGCTGGAATGCATTACCTTGCATCCTGGCTGAAGATCATTGGCAAAGCATGCACCAGCAGCTATGCTGCTTCTTAAAGAAACAGGCTTAAAGATAATTTTTCCTCAAATTCTCTCATGCTAGGCCTGGGTGACTTTAAAAAATGATAGTTCATTCTTTTGCCCTTTATATGATACAGTTGATCAGTGGTTTGGCTAGAAAAAGGGGCAGAATTTCCCATGATTTCACATTCTGGCATAGAAATGAGATGTCAAGCAGTTCTTGGTCCCTGCTGCCAGTCTTTCTGCCTTACTGTGGATTGACTGTAGGCAGAAGAAAGGAGCTATCTGGAAGTCTTTAAAATAGGCCCAGAGTTCAGGTGACACTTTAATGAAAGCTTGAAATTGGCCACACTAGTGTTCTTGGGCCACAGCACATGAGCTGATGTCAGCTGTTCTCGGATGCACTAGGAATTGGTGCCTGTTTCTACTATTGGTGCACCCAGAGGTTTGAGGGGCACTGGATGCCTGACTGATGATATCAGGCAGCCAGAGACAGAAATTTCATTCTTGGCACTAACCCATCTGGCCACCAAGCTTTCTCTATTATGTCTACGTATCTAAAAGCCAGAGTGAAATCAGCTCCAAATCTTGAGCCAGCCTCTCAGCTTAAGAAGAGGTCAAATTAGTTGGAATCTTTAATACCAATAGAGAAAGGGGTCAATTTCCAGTCCCCTCCTTTTGAAAAGTGTTTTTTAGTAAGAGGATGGTTTGCAAGTATATGAAAATAATATACTAAAACTAATACATAAACTTTTAAAAATAACATTGAAAAAACTCTAAAAATAACATAAAACTCTTTGCTAAGGGTGAAGGATCCCAGTTCTATCCAGATGTCTCCAGATGTCTCTCTTATGATAAGAGCTAAAGGATGCTTGGTAAAGTGACAGGCACTGCCTCCACATGGGTCCTACCACCTCCCAGCTTTCTGCCTCTCATCAGTCTTCCAGGAGATTGGATCACATCATGCCGTAGCCTTATCTTTATCAAGAGACTCTAGGGCAGCTCATCCTTCACAGAGGATAAAGTTGGTTGGTAGTTAATTGGGGCTGGGAGTGTGTGTGGGGGGGGAATCCCAGGCCTCGTAAGATACAATGATAGCTATTTACAAGATGTGAAGTCCCATCATATCTCAGGCCCTCCAGGGCTTTCTAACATAGCCCGTGAACTTGTTCCCATATTCACATGAGCTGTTTCCCATTGACTCAAAACTCTCACAGAAGGCCCAGATTTATAAACATACTGGTTGCCAACAGCAATGAGTTAGCTTCCTGGCCCACTTCTCTCCTGCTTTTTAACTCTAGGGTATGAAGTGGGAAGAGGGACGTGCCAGAGAGGTGACCACTTGGACATTTGGCAGGAACTTCACTTTGCCAAAGTGTTGGGTTTCTGGAGCAGAGGCTGTCTGAGGCACTTTTGTCTAGCCTCCTCAGAATTCCATAGATCTGCAGACACTGCTAGATCTACCATTGCCAACCACCCACCTGCCTATGGGTTCCAAAGAGAGAAACATGGTCTTTCCAAACAAATTCCCCTCCCCATTCCTTTCATGTACTCTTTGTTCTGGAAGTTCACACATACAGTCTTTGGATTTTGTTTGCAAATAGAAACTGCAAACCTTCCAGTAGTTGGGATACCTAATACAGTATAAATCATTTCGTCAGCAGTAATGAGAACTCTGAAATCCTCAACAGATATGTGTCCTCTTCCTAACCTCATGTTGCTTTTTCTGACAGGCCTCTCAACTCTGTGCCCAGCAGCCGGTACAGAGTGAGCTGGTGCAGAGATGCCAACAACTGCAGTCTCGCTTATCCACTTTGAAGATTGAGAATGAAGAGGTAAGTTTCCTTCCCAGGAGGCTCGGAGCCACTATTTCCTTGTTGAACTACTTGCGGCTGTCCATCGGGGCTGGTGGAGTGAGCATGCAGAGAATGTCTGGGCTATTGCAAAGATTTCCTGGCCAAGTGGAGGCTTGTGCTTTCCCCGCTGCTACATCCTGCCCTTGAAATCAGGAAGTTGTTCTTGTACATTACCAAAGATTGTGCTCTATTTTAAGCTTTTACAAAATGCCCCTCCTCACTACACATTTAATCAAAGTAGTACTTGGCCACTATTTGAACAATACCAAATCTCGGAAATGACCAATTCATGACTGTCTTTTTCCAGCATTTTAAAAAAGATGCCTTTGACTTTGACACTTCAGACATCTCTATCCTCTTACAAGACTTTTTTTTTTTTTTTAAACATAGCATATTTTCTTCTAATAGCCAATTTAAAGGGGCAGTTTGATCAGTAATCCAGTTTTTGGCTGCACTGAGGTGGCTTTTTACCTTGTATCTTAATAAGTCGTAATTTTACTAGGCAGGACTAGGGTTGGGTCACTTAGTTTACAAATAGGAAAGTAAATTCAATGATTGGTTGACGGTCATGAAACAGTGCCAGGAACACTGAAGAACTAGACCAAGCACATATTTTAACTAGCTTTGGTATGGTGGGAATATTAGCTTGCAATTATTTTGTTCTCTTATCCTTTGCACTTCCATTATAATAAAGAAATAGTACTAAATCTTAAAAATAAACATTGGGGTTAGAGAGATGGTTAAGGGGTTAAAAGCACTGGCTTCTAATACATGCATGGTAGCTCTCAGACATCACTGACTTCAATTCTAGGAGCTCCCATACCTCTTTGGCCTCCACAGCCACCAAGCACTGCATGGGATATACACACATGCAGACAAAACATCCTTACACATAAAATAAGTATTTTTGGATAAGTGAACATTACATAAAAGAGGCAAGTCAGGTTCATAGCAGAAAAGGGGTAGTGGCGTTTAGGTATTTGCTGGAGCACCAGGCTGAAGCAGGGTTCTTGTGATGTTTATCACTCTCTGTTCAGTGAGATGTGGAACAGTAATCTCTGCTACCATCCTCCTTCTTTCCCTACTCCTCCCTTGGGACCATATTCCCTCTCAGTTCCTCCTAGTTGATCCTCTTACTTGCTATTTTATAGCCTGCCTCTCTTGGTTATTTTTGGCCATTATGGTTATAGGTGAAAAAGACAATGGAGGCAACCCTGCAGACCATTCAGGACATCGTGACAGTGGAGGATTTTGATGTGTCTGACTGCTTCCAATATAGCAATTCCATGGAGTCTGTCAAGTCAACAGTCTCAGAAACATTCATGAGCAAGCCCAGCATTGCTAAGAGGAGAGCTAACCAGCAAGAGACAGAGCAGTTTTATTTCACGGTAAGGATACTCATTGGCCTCACAGGAGCATTAGTGATACTGTGACACCAAAGGGAGCTTTGGAATTCAAGAGTTTTTGTCAACTGTCTGAAAAGCAAGCTTTAAATACACTAGATTTGAATCTGGCATACTTAGAAACCATCTCTACACTTAAAACAAAAACATCAAGAAGTTATATATGTCAGCTGGAGATCTCAAAGAAAGGGATGCTCCTAATGTTTTAGGGAAAACTTTAATCAGCTAGTAGGCTTTCATTTGAAAGCAGCCCTCTCAGTCACAGGAGATCATGACAAGGGACTTAGTTTCTTGGGGGGTTTTTTGTTTTTGTTTTTAGGGTTTTTTATTTTAAAATTCTTTTTTTTTATTTTTAATTATACTTTATTTACTTTGTATCCTACCTCTAGTTCCCTCCCTCCTCCCCTCCCAATCCCTTCCTTCATCCCCCTTCTCCACACACTCCCCTCCCCAAGTCCACTAGTAGGGGAGGGTTTCTTTTTCTTCCTTCTGATCCTAGTCTGTTAGGTCTCATCAGGAGTGGCTGCATTGTCTTACTCTGTGGCCTGGTAAGGCTGCTCCCCCCTCAGGGGGAGGTGATCAAAGAGCAGGCCAATCAGCTCATGTCAGAAGCAGTCCCTGTTCCCATTACTATGGAACCTACTTGGACACTGAACTGCCATGGGCTACATCTGTGCAGGGGTTCTAGGTTATCTCCATGCATGGTACTTGGTTGGAGTATGAGTCTCAGGAAAGACCCCTGTGCTCAGATTTTTTGGTTCTCCTTGTGTGGTTCCCGTCCTCTCCAGATCTTACTGTTTCCCACTTCTTTCATAAGATTCCCTGCATTCTGCCCAAAGTTTGGCCATAAGTCTCAACATCTGCTTTGATAGTCTGCAGGGCAGAGCCTTTCAGAGGCCCTCTGTGGGAGGCACCTAACTTGTTTCCTGTTTTCTTCTTCTTCTGGTGTCCATCCTCTTTGCCTTTCACAATGGGGATTGAGCATTTTAGCCAGAGTCCACCCTCTTGGTTAGTTTCTTTGGATGTTCAGGGTTTTAGTAGGTTTATCCTATGTTATATGTCTATATGAGTGAGTATATACCGTGTGTGTCTTTCTGCTTCTGGGACAGCTCACTCAGGATGATCCTTTCCAAGTCCCACCATTTACCTGCAAATTTCATGATTTCCTTATTTTTCATTGCTGAGTAATACTCCATTGTGTAGATGTACCACAATTTCTGCATCCATTCTTCAATTGAGGGGCATCTGGGCTGTTTCCAGCTTCTGGCTATTATAAATAAAGCTGCTACAAACATGGTTGAGCAAATGTCCTTATTGTGTACTTGAGCTTCTTTTGGATATATGCCTAGGAGTGGTATGGCTGGATCTTGAGGAAGCGCTATTCTTAGTTGTCTGAGAAAGCACCAGAAATTGATTTCCAGAGTGGTTGTACAAGTTTACATTCCCACCAGCAGTGGAGGAGGGTTCCTCTTTCCCTACAACCTCTCCAGCATGTGTTGTCACCTGAGTTTTTCATCTTGGCCATTCTGATGGGTGTAAGGTGAAATCTCAGGGTCGTTTTGATTTGTATTTTCGTGATGGCTAATGACGTTGAGCATTTCTTTAAGTGTTTCTCTGCCATATTCCTCTATCGAGAATTCTCTGTTTAGCTCTGTTCCCCATTTTTTAATTGGATTACTTGATTTGTTGCTTTTCAACTTCTTTAGTTCTTTATATATACTGGATATTAGCTCTTTGTCAGATAGAGGGTTGGTGAAGATTCTTTCCCAATCTGTAGGCAGTCATTTTGTTTTGAGAACGGTGTCCTTTGCTTTACAGAAGCTTTTCAGTTTCATGAGGTCCCATTTATTGATTGTTGATCTTAGAGCCTGTGCTGTTGGTGTTCTGTTCAGGAAGTTGTCTCCTGTACCAATGAGTTCTAGGGTATTCCCCACTTTTTCTTCTAACCGATTTAATGTGTCTGGTTTTATGTTGAGGTCTTTGATCCACTTGGACTTCAGTTTTGTGCAGGGTGATAGGTATGGATCTATTTACATTTTTCTACATGTAGACATCCAGTTAGACCAGCACCATTTGTTGAAGAAGCTATCTTTTTTCCATTGTATGGTTTTGGCATCTTTGTCAAAGATCAGGTGTCCATCATAAGTGTGTGGGTTTATTTCTGGGTCTTCTATTCGGTAGATTCTTGGTTTTTGAGAACTATATTCAGATAACCTTACCAATATGTCTTGTTTTAAAAAGTCTAAAGTCTCCCCTAAGTTATTTAAATACATTATTATGTAACTTTCATTATTAGGAAGTTATGTTTTCTAATTATTGGTAAAAGTTAAAGACATTTAAATGTGCAAGTTAGTGGATTTTTAGAGAATTCCAAAGCAGTGTATTTTACTCATCTTTCTCAGGTCTCCTTTTAGAGAGGGGTGTGTGTGTGTGTGTGTGTGTGTGTGTGTGTGTGTGTGTGTGTGTTTGTACAAATGTTAATAGGTTTTTTTTTAATCTACTAGCTGGTCTTTTATGCCGTTTTTAATAATTAAGTTATTTTGAACTTGCCAATTCCGTCTTATTGCCTGCACTAAAATTTATTTCTCTATCTTCTGATGACCAAGAAAAGAAAAACTAGCTTTACAGTTGTAAGATGAAACATGGCCATTGAAAATGCACACTGACCAAATGAAAAGACTTCACTTGTGTTCCAGTCATGAAGCACCCTCAGCATGGAGCAAATTAGATTTTTCTTCCAGCTGGGACAATTTGTTCAATTTTCTTTGAACATTGTCCTTTTTTCTTTAAGAGCTCTAACATGATTGATTGGTATTTTTGTAAATCTGCTTCAATTAGTTAAGCTCAAAATCTTTGATATTTTTGTTTTTTTTTTATCTCAAAGTAGACTTTTGAAAGAGTGTGATTTAAGAGTGTTGTTCTAAAACTACTTAAAATTTTTTGTTATATAAAGAAAAACGAGTGATTTTATTTTTAAAAATTATTTAGAGCTTACAACTGACAAAATGAAAAATGTAACACATTTTACTGTGAAATCATTTTAAAACATAGTTATTATATAAAACTTTGAAGCAAAAAGAAAAAAGATACACATAAGCATTTATTTAAAATTATATTTACAAAGAGACACCTTTTTATGTATACATATATATTACATTATGAATTTAAGTCATTTAATTATATTTTCTAATTGTTTGGGGGTTGGCTTTTTTCCTGGTGGAACTTTCATATGTGCTAGGCAAGAGCTGCAGCACTAAGCCCTGTCTGCAGTCTGTATTACATTTTCTAAGCAAATTTATAAAGAGGGTGAAAGGGTTCATCGCCTAGCTCATGGTACTCAGTAACTGCTACCCATTTTACCATCATCAGTATTAATCCATGCATCAGTCATTGTTAGGTTATTTACTGACCATTCTATCCTATATTTACTCTATGTCAGATTCTATGCTATGAATTAGGAATGCTTAGAGTATAAGAGAAAGAGGAGAATGAGGGCTTACAGGGAGACTTTGGTTTTGACTTCATGTGTTTCTAAACAAGAAAGGTATGGTTTTTAAATGTGTGGGTATACATGAGCAGCAACAAGGATAAATGGAGCTGGGGAAAACATTACACAAACTGAGTTTTGTGCTTGATTTTTAAAATGAGTAGGTCAAAAAGAACTGGGAAGGAGAATAAAATTCATTAAGGAGAGCAGACTATGTAAAAGTTTAATGACCTTCAGAAACCTAAATTACATGTTAGTTAATAGAACTTTTGACTCTAATGGGGGCTATCACTGCCCCTATTACCAAACTATATTATCTCTTAATGATAGGATATTTTTTTTGGCAGCTCTTTTTGAGCTGCAATGTCCTGATCTTATTGTATTTCACAAGATTCCATTTTTAAAATATATTTTATTAATAACTTGAGAATTCCATATATGCATACAATGTTTTGACCATTTTACCCCCTCTATTTCTCCAATTAAGAAATTTGGGGATTTAGGGGTTGGAGAGATGGCTTAGTCAGTAAACTACAAGCCACACAAGCATGAAGACCTAAGTTTGAGCCCCAGTAACCCCTGTGAAAACAAAACAAAACAAACAAACAAACAAAAAACTAGGAAACCTGCAATTTCAGAGCTAGGGAGAAGAAACAAGGGGATTCCTGGGTCTTGCGAGCCAGCCAGTCTAGTAAACTGGTGGGCTTCAGATTCAGTGAGAGTCCTTGCATGAAAAAATAAGGTAGAGAGCAACTGAGGAACACACTGCGACTAACACAGACCTCTAGCATATATACATACACATACAACAAAAAAGAAGAAAAGAAAACTTGGGCATATTAAGACAGTCTTTGTCAGAAGTATTTTCTGCTTTGAATGAATTGATACATACATATTCAGAAGTTGATATTCTTCCAAAACAAGAAGGCTGATGAGATGCTTCAGCACTTTCAAGAGCTCATATACTGCTCTTGCATAGGACCTGAGTTTTATTCCCAACACCCATGGCTGGATGCTCACGACTGCCTATAACTCTAGCTCTCAGGGATCCAATGCCCCTGGCCTTGGTGGACACCAGTACTTACATGCCCACCTGTTCCCCTGTTATCTCAGTATATTGGGGCTCTGTAACCTATTCCTGACTTTGGTGGCCATGGTACTCCTTGTCAAATTTTTGTGTACTTTTGCTTTGATTAACAGAAATGAGTTTTGGCTTATCTAGCAATAGATTTACAGGAATTCTTTGTTTTGTGATCGGATATGAAATATGTCAGATAATTTATCTCCTGATAGCAGGACATTTTTTATGGTGATAGTGAAATAGAGTTCAGGTCCCCATATTAAAACAGGGACTGCCTATGCTTGCCAAACCATGTTTAAAAAAAAAAAAAAAAAAAAAAAAAAAGGCAGTACATCTTGGAAGTTGCCAGCTCTTGGAAAGTTGTGATGAGATCCCTCATTGTGGTTTGACTCATAGCTAGTCTGTCTAGTGACTATATTGGGCTTTTGGGATAGTTTTCTGCCTGATTGCTACTGTCATCAGATTAATCTGCCCATGTGACATCAAATGGAAATGTGAAGCATGTCTTGCCAAGGTCAGTTGCTTGCAATAGTAGGTGGAAAATTATAAAATTTTAAACTTGAAGCAACTTTTAAATATCATCTGACCCAGCCTTCTCATTTGAAAGGTTTGAAGAAAAAAAAAGGAAAAACAAGCACAGTGGGATGGGTAGGTTTGAACAAGGCCTTCATCAACAGCTGAACCCTTTAGAACTCAGGTCACCTGCTATGCACAGGCTTTCCTGCTGAGGAGCTAAAGTGAAAGGCTCAGCACCTCTCTTCCATTATTACATTAAGGGAATTTTCTGACCTCCTTGTCTGTCACCTGTCTTCTGTAGTACATCATCTCTCAGTGTCTACTTCTTTTTCTTGTTATACCTTTTTTAAAGACTCAACTATACCAAAAGGAAACTAGGGAGAAAGTAGAGCCTTATGTTACCCCTGATACCTACTTTCTTCCCTTCTGCCATTCATTGAAACTAGCGTATCCTGTCCTTTCAGAGATTTCTATGCATAGGCAGCCTGTGATCTATCAGTAAGTGCCTCTTAATACAATAAATTACACTGGAAATTGTAACAAATGAGGCTGGGAATATAGCTCAGTAGTTAAGAGTGCCTGCCTAGCATGTGTGACACTGAGTTCCATCTTCAGCCCTGCAAGAGACATTTAAGAAATAAAATATGACAAACAGAAGAATTCCACTTTCACTGTCCTCTAGTTTACTGTTATCACTTGTTTTGGATATTATTTGTGTTAGTCCAAAAATATTTGTCTCATATCTCACACAAATCTTTCAGTGGCTGGACAGAACTCCATTGTATAGGTACATCATCTTTATTTAATCAGTTCTCTGCTGTGGGAAGGCCTTTTCTCTGCTTAGCCAAGAATTATCAAAGCCTTAGAAAGCTAGAGTTTCCCCTAAATATTTTTATGCAAAAATTGGAGTGTGGGATTCTTTTTAAAAAAATTTTTCAGATGTATTTTGGTTTTGTGAGTTTTTGTCTGCATGCAGTGCTTCCAAAGGCCAGAAGAGGGCATTGGAACTCCAAAACTGTACATCACTGTTTGTGAGCCACCAAGTGTTTGCTGAGAATTGCACCCAGATCCTCTGCAAGTGTAGTAAGTGCTCTTAACCGCTGAGCCATCTCTCTAGTCCCAAGTATGGAGTTCTAAAATAGTAGGTAGAATGAGGAAGGGAATGAAAATTGTGGCTGATAAAGTAGCAAAGTCAAACTATCTGAATTCTTAGGAGTAGACTTGGGGAAGACAGTAGAAGAGAAGACAGTCCATCAAGCAAGCCACTAGACTTAGAGCTATAATCTGATATGTAACAGCATGTATGTGTGTGTATGTGTGCGTGCGTACAATCTGATTTATATAATATTGATGTTATGCTGAATCACCAAAAAGCTACTTAATTCTTCCCATGGCTTTAACTGTCTCAGCTCTGTGTGTTCAGCAGCAACTGAACACTTCCACCTCAGCTACACTGATAAAGGCAGGATTATTTATCCCCAGCATGTCTGTCCTGACTTCTGGGTGAGATAAGAAAGTGATGAATAGCATGTCTGCAGATTCTGGGAGCCCTTTACCTTCCCACCTAGATACAAAACCCAAAGTTTCTTTTTACCCTAGTATTAGAGATGCAGAACATATTTGGAAACAGTTTGATCCTCTGTATTTAATGGAACCTGAAAGGTAATAGCATACTTCTTTTTCAGATTATTATTTGTTATAATGGTTCACCAAGTGTCAGTTGAAGTCACCTAGTGAGATGTGAATATGAACTTGGGATTGGAAGAAGAGTTGGGAATTGAGACTAGAAACATGAGTGTGAGAAAGGAATTTTTATTCATCCCCTTTCAGAATTTTGTCCGTATTCTAAGCATTCTGGTCTGTGTTAGGAGTTATAGCTTCTTGAATTTTCAACCACTTGAGACTCCTGGGATAACCTTCTAAGATAGGCCTTTCAGGGTTGTACTTTTAGCAATGGATACTTCCTAGAGGCTTTTCCACTCTGGATCCTAAGTATGATTCCAACCCCGCAATTAGGCATTGGATGGAGATTAGGATATTATCCAGGGAAGGCTGACAGCAAGTGAGCTGACAGCTGGAACAGATGGAAAGAGGAAGGTGACAAGAGAGCCTATTTTCATGCAGATGTTCTCATGCAGAGGCATAAAGGATCAGGGAACAGGCCTTAAATAAGACAGCAGAAATGATTTAACATAGGATTTGTCTCTGGCTTGTTTTCTTTAGAGTAGGGATACCCTTAGGGGCTGGGTTTGTAATTGCAAGGAGCAGCCTATACAGAGGAGAATGAGATTGCTCATTTATTCATTCTTCATATTTAATACATTTCTACTATCTTCCAGGAGTGGCACTAAGCATCATGGGTAGTCAGGATAATCAATGACATGGTCTCTGGATAGAAAAGACATCAGAGGGAAAACCCTCCTATGATAACACTGTATGAGAATGGTGCCATGGGAATTTACAAGTTGCCCATAGGACCATATGGGCAAGCACAAAAGGCCCAGGGGCCATCTCCCAGATAAGTAAGCTTTCCTTCTTTTTAAATGGGAATGAAGAGGGAAAGCTCTTAGTTAAAACTTCATACTATACCCCCCCCCAAAAAAAAAAGAGTAAGTGGAACTCAGAACTTTTCATTTTTTCTTTATTTATCTTTAACGAAATGGTAATAGTTATAAAAATAAAAGGCTTGGCATACATTTTTTTAGTGCACAGTAAAAGACTGAAGTATTATTATTAAAATGATTGTTCATTGGAGCAAAGTCAAGTCTTTCTAGTCACTCATGGATCATACTCTGGGAGACCCTCCCATTTGCTTCTAAGTTAAACTCCATCATATGAACCAATGCAGCAGGAGAGCCAAGGCAGACTCAGATCCTCAAGAATAGATAAGAGGAGAGTGGAAAACATCCTCACCTGGTATTACCACTTACTAGCTTGCATTGACACTCTCCCTCTCCTAGGATTGTCTTGTCATCTCGCTTCCTCATCTATGTATAGAGTTATATGAGAATCAGATGAGAGACTATGTGCTAAAGTAGTCTAAAGCCTCCTGGGTTTCTGTTAATGTAAAAAGAATGACTAATGTGAAAGTCTGTTCTGCTTCTCTTTGGCTCTGTATAGTAGGTGGAACATTTTATTATAATGCTTCAGGGCACACGCCATTCTGTCAAACTGCATGTTTGAATACTATTTGTGTGACAGGACACAAATGTAAATCTACTTAGCTCAGATAGAAAGCCCATGACAGACCATAATACGGATACCACCAAAGTCCAACTTGGTGAACTATTGAGTTTTATTGGGGTTACCTACAGGAGAATGGGTGAACAATTACTTAGAGGAGCAGAAATGGCTCAAAGATATCTTCATCACAAAAGCTCTCAAACAGTGGGCACCTGGGGTAGACTACATAGCCTGCAGGTAGCTCAATGGGCTAAAGAGTGTCCTTTCTAAATAGCTTAGTCTGAACCTCTTCCAGGCAGGTCAGCTGGTTTCTGCTTCTTTTCAAGCTGATTGGCTATCCTCTGCTTTATCTGAAGTAACTCAGTAGTCTATATTGTTTACTCTTGAAAAAGGAGGGCCTAGTGAATCTGGGTGGTTTCAGAAACTGCCTGGGCCTATTTTGAGTTTTTTACTTCTCTCTCATGAAGCTTCCCTAGGATTAGAATGTTTCAGTGGAGTTTGGGGAGAAATACTCACT
This sequence comes from Psammomys obesus, assembly GCF_907164565.1. NCBI lineage: Eukaryota > Metazoa > Chordata > Mammalia > Rodentia > Muridae > Psammomys > Psammomys obesus. The sequence continues at coordinate 69,474,372 of NW_026585504.1, read as the reverse complement.
ACACAACAGATAGTAACTTCATCACTCCCTTTGAGTAATTTTATTAATCTCTTCAAATCCCACCACCTTCTTCTCATTACTCAAGTAAAGTGGGAGTAATGATAATAGTGATTTATACAGTTGTTTTAAAGATTTGGTGAATTATCCAGTCAGACATAGTCTCTCATAAACTGAAGTTGCAACATGGCAGTCATATCTCTCCTGCTATTACAGGGGTGGCGGCATACCACATCTCACTGGGAATCTGCGCATGCACACAGTAGGTGGCAGTCACTCCAGCCAAGCACCCAGAAACTCCCAGTTCTCAGGAAGCCTGTATTAGAATAGAGGATGAGACTTATTAAGGTCTGGCTTACACAAGGCCACTCTGTGGGCGAGGCCTACCATTGACACTACTGCTAGGGCAATGAAATGCACCCTGGGAGGAGGAGGATATCAGCCTAAGTGGCAGAGAGCAGTGCATGTCTTCCCAACAACAACACTGAGACTCAGGCAGGCTGTCATTCTTTCTGCTGTTCTCGTTCTTCACTGGGGCTGAAGGAAGCACAGGAGGGACTCTACTTAGAAAGCCGGGTTTTTTTATCCAGGCTAAGATTAAATTCATAGGAAAATCCTGATTTTCCTCGGCCAGAAATTGAGTCAGAAAGTCAGAAATCAAATGCCCTTTCAGAGGTTAATAGAACAGTTGAACATTTGTGTCTTGTGTTTCTTCAAGAATCTAAGTTCTCCTCTTTCTCCTCTTCCCTTACAGAAGATGAAGGAGTACTTAGAGGGAAGGAACCTTATCACCAAGTTACAAGCCAAACATGACCTCCTGCAGAAAACCCTGGGAGAAAGTGAGTGTGCACATGCTCTACTAGAGGTTGGTAGAGCAGAGAGGCAGCACTGTCTTCCTTAGCACATGCCTCTTGTCCTCAACCAACTAGCCCCAACTGGTTACATGAATGTGTTTCTTTTCCTAGCCTGTTCAGTGTGAAGCACTCCCCTAAATGGCTGCTTGCATAGTGGGAAAACAGCAATGTGTAATGAAATGCTAATGTTCATCATCTGTTTCTTTAAGTGGAGTGGAGTGTGCCTGCTTTCCACCCAAACTGTTCACCTTCCTGCTGCATTTGCAGTAAAGGGCCATGGGTTATCACCTTTCTAGACACTTGTTAAAACTCCCAGTCCTGGGGAAAGAGAAGGTCCTCGAATGGAAGGAGATGGATAGAGTTGTTGCTTCTTTAGCTTTCAAAGTAAACATTCATTTCTTTTTACCTAAGTGGCTGCCATCTCTCTAGTGTGGCTGAACTAAGACCAAAGTGCTGCATGTACTGTCTCATCCCTGGCAATAATCTTAAGCAAACACTAGAAAGTACTGAGGCAGAGAACTAGACAGACATTCTGGACTTTCTCTCCCCAGTCAACTGTCAACCAGAAGGCGAAGGTTGAAAAAGAAGCTTCCCTGAGGTTGCTTGGAACCCTGCCCAGGTCTCCTGCCTAGCTCTCAGCATCCTATGATTAATGGCATTCCCAGGTTGGGGATGCCCCTGAATGTTCTACCCCTCCTCTCTATCCCACTAATCTCTTCTCTTAAAGATGAAGCCACAGGGAACATACAGTCTCATCTGTGACAGATATGCCTGCACTCATACAGAAGTCTAACATTTTAAAATAAATTCTTGAGCACTCTTCAGACAAACTGTAAGGTAAAGCAAATTTTACAAGGCTCGTTGGCTTTTTAGCTCAAGAATTGGAATTCTATTTTTCAGACCAGACTCAACTACCGACACTTCTTTCCTTGTCCTTGTGCTGCCCTGGACAATTCCCCCAGATAATTTCTCTCTCTAGCATCTTTGATATTGTGATTTTTTTTAAAGATGTTTGCGTTAATGTGAAGAAAAAAAAAAAAAAAAAAAAAAAAAGAGCCTTTTAGTAACTTGATTTTTTTCCCACACAGACAGTTCAAGTCTAGGCATGAGAGCCAAGCATGTCTGTGTGTGTATGTGTGTATTTATACGTGTATGCACCAAATAATATTACTCTAGAGGAATAGATGTTGGCCATTGGGGCTGCAAATTGCCATAATTTGAAGATGACAAGTTTCAGAGATAGAGAAAAATAATAGCTATAAATCATCCTGTGTGCAAATCATCATGTCCTGCCTTCTGTAAGTATTTGTCACATAATGCAAGAGCCTCTTATTCTTGCCACAAAGGGATAATTGATGTGTATGAATATTCCAAAATGGAAATGGGACAGATGTTGAAAATAATGGCTCAGAATAGTATTTTTTGCAAATGAATGCCAAGCCTTTGGTAACAGGGCTGTTAAAGATTGGGGGATGGTGTTGCCGACAACTATCTTAACAATTAGTAACACTAAATGAAAGAAAAAACCCTGCCCTCTCCTAACCCTTACAGTTGCCTTTCCTGGGTCTTAAATAAGGAGTATGGGAGTTGATCTTGTCTTTCCAGGCTCAATGCCTGCCAGAGTTTGTCACTGATTTAACTAAGACAGATCAAGCTTCATTACCTATTGGCCCAAAAAAGGCAATATATTACATCATGGTTTATGCATTCATATATACATATTTTTATTTTAAAAATTTCTTACCAACTTTAAGGTTTTCCATTTCATTTTTCAAAGCTATCTATGGCCCATGAAAACCTTACCACCTGTCATTAAACTGAAAGCCATCATTTGTTCGCCATGTGGGTACTTGCTCATATAGTGACAAACTAGGACAAAGGAGTGTCCCCAAAATCTACCCTTCCCCTCCATTACACATATACTAAGCATGTACATAAGAAGCTGAATTTCATGTATGAGAAGGCTTATAATTTTTTTTTCTCTAGAGTAAGATTTGACTTGTTCTTACCATACATCCGTGCCTGTTTTCTCATTTGAGAAGCAGAATTGACAAGGTTCAGAGAACCTAGAGCAGCAAAGTTCCTGCCCAAAAGGAGGTTGGGGGCAATCCTTTTCTTTTCTGCTTCTGGTTCCCTAAGAAGATATGAAGGGCACAGTAATTCCTAGGGTGTACAGCTCTCCCCATTCCTTCTGCTTCAACAAATGTAGTTTGCCCTTTTCTTTCCACAGGTCAGCGGACAGATTGTAGTCTTGCCAGGTAAGTGGCCCTGGGAAGGGATAAGGAGAGGCCCATGGAAAATAGCAACCTGGGAAAGTGCCATAGAGTTGTATTGTAAAAAATGTTTGATGACTTTGCAAAGGAGTGGCCTGAGACAGGAATTACTTCCTTCTCTTTGCCTTACCAACTCCCTCTCCTTTCAAGTGGCTGTAGGGTTACTTCTATTTAGGGAAGTCTGAACAAAATAATATCATGGGAGTTATCAGTTGATAAAAATCTTCCCAAAAACTCCCTAAAGCCACTATATTGCAAAGAAAATAAATGTTGGACTCTGGATCTTGGTAACCTCTTAGCTATAGGACTTTAATATGTGGCCTTAGGGGAAGTCTCTGATGCAAAAAAGATTAGATGATAGCATTTGATCTGAGAAATTTTTTTTGTATGTGTGTGTACGTGGCCCTAATTAATGACTGTTGGTGGATAATGAAATATTACATTGCATTGGCTTGCCAAATAGCACTGGGAGAAATCTCTGCTGATATATAAGTATGCAATCCTCCGAGTCTTTCTCCACCTTCCCTCCCTCTCCACCTCAGCCAAATATTTTCCTTCACAGTCATGATGGTGTGATGAGCTGGCAGAGAACAAGGCATTCATTCAGCCAGCACCCTGAGATGCCTAAAAATGTGCTGATTTAAAAGGAGAACATGATTTAATGAACCAGACTGCATTATATTAACCTGGTAACTCATACAGTCATGAGGCCATTTAGTCATTATTTAGTGATAACTTAATTTGATTTTCATCATTTTGTCTTAGTGGATTGCAGCCAAGGTTTAATATACCATTCTTGAGGACTGGAGGGAACTAAGAAGATGAAATTCTGTAGAATCTATCTCCTGGTGGTGTAGTCTTAGCTTCATCAGAGGTACCACATCTCTGGAAAAGCTAAAAAGAGTTGGTTATCCCTTCATCCACCTATGACTTTGGGCTATTTATCTTCCCTCTCAGAATATCAGTCTCCTCTGGTTGAAGGAAAGGGCATTATGTTAGCTCTGAGAAGTACTAAGATTTCAGCAAGGTGCCTTAAGGCAGGCTGGCAGCAGAGTCAGTGAGGTCCAGCATTAGAATGGTGTATTCCCAAAGCAGGGCAGTGCTGCTCTCCTTGTTGAGTAGTGTGCTTCTGTATCTGAAACCTTTGAGGAAAAGCTTCAACAGCTGACATAGCTTGAATAACACTGACAGAGGGGCCCTGAGGTTCCTTTGATGTCCTGCCATCTAAATAAAAAACAAAAATTAATTAATTGGTTTTTTTTTTCTTTTCCCTGAGAGTCTCAAGAGAAAATATACACTCTTTGGTGTCTATTATTGTTTCCTTTCATAGAAAGATCTTAAAATTTTCTAACATTACTCTGTTTTACTACAGATTAAACCATTTGGGTCCTATTAACTTTTGAAAAGTGGTAGGCATTAAAACCAGGGACCTCTGTGCCTTTATGACAGGATACAGTTTATTAAGCTTTTGTTGGGAAATAACTTTGCACGTCTCTTAGCTGTTTCTGGCACTGAACTTAATGTGATATGTTTCATTACCTGCTGTTATAGTTGTTTTACATGATTTAAAGCTTTAGTTCTGAATTTAAGAGTGATTTCTCATTCTGTCCCAATTTTCTCTTTTTTCCTTCCTGTTGCTGGGCTGATCCTTTCTGATTGGGTGGGGCAACCACAGGCGAAGCTCTACTGTGAGGAAACAGGTAAGAGCCCAACAGAGCCAAACTGTCCAGCCTGGCTCATTTAAATCTGGTACCTCTCATAACCATTACTGAATTTCATGGCATACCTCTGACCTCATTCTTGTGCTTGGTTGTATCTTTAGTTATGGTATGGTTAAGATTGTGGCAACCACTGATTCCAAGTATTTTGGAATTATCATAGGTTTTATAAGTCATTCTTCCCCTGTTAGTTATTTAACTCTCTGGCATGTTAGGTTTGGTTTAAATTTAGACAAATTGTTCCATAACAGCTCATGATATCCTTCTCTAGCAGACCATAAGGTGGCCCCACACTTCCTTACATCTATCCTAATACACCAGCAGCTCAAGGTAGCTGATTGTCAATATAAAAATTCTTGCTTAAGTTTGTAGGTTTTGCTTGCTTCTGCAAACATTGTCATCTTAGATGTATTCCTGAAATACCCTAATAATGTAGCTATGAAATTGTTTGGGGAACAATATAAAAGAAGTGCTCAGCTTGACAGCTTTGCACATAACTCTCATTATTGTATTAAAATCCACTACTGAGCAACCAGTTCTCACTCATGTTAGGAGGAATCTTAGCAGTGGTCTTGAGTAGCCCACATCAGGAGAAATCTTAATACAACCCCTACTAACTTTAAAAGAAAATAAATTAAGTGAAGTGTATTTTTGCAGTAGCAAAATTCCATTCACTAGTCATAGTCTATGGTGAGTACTGAAGTGACTGCATGTTCCCTTTGCTCCTCACACCAGTTCTACAGGAGGGAAAGTTAGCAAAAACAGGGTGGGAGGCAGGGCTCAGAAATATCATTCTGTCCACCCAGGAAAAAGCTGGTCCAGTCCTTTAAAAAGTCATTTGCAGGGCTGGAAAGATGGCTCCGCAGTTAGGAGCACTTGTGGCTTTCCAAAGGACTTAAATTTAGTTCCAGCACCCATGTCACACCACTTACAGCTGCCTGTAACTCTAGCTCCAGGAGCTCCAACAGCATCTTCTGACCTGTTGGGTACCTGCATATATGTGACATAAACACACATATAAATAAAAATGTAAATAAAAATTGACACTTTTTTAAAGTGTCAATTGTGGTACTATACAGAGGCCCTAGACTCAGGACAGTAATCAGGTGCAGAAGGTACAGGGTTTCTATACTGTTCCCAGCCCCAGCACTCTCTTCATGGATCTAACTATGCCAGCTTGGTGGGCAGTCCAGCTATAGAACTTACTTGGCCCAGGCTTTGTTGTCTCCTCCATTCCTCCATACTTTGAAGAGTTATTTATTTCATGTGTATGAGTGGTTTGTGTGCATGTATGTGTATACATCTTATGCATGCCTGGTACCTGAGTGGAAGTCATAAGCGTGTCAGATCCCCTGGAACTGGAGTCACAGATGGTTATGAGTCACTGTGTGGGTGCTAGGATCCAGACCTGGGTCTTCTGCTAGAGCAGCAAGTATTTAACAGCTCAGCTATCTCGCTAGCCTCTCTCTTCCTCTTGACTATGGTTGTCATTTTAATGAAAAAAAAATCAATCTTTTCTTCTTTCTCTTGTTCTTTCTTTTTCTATCTCTTTCTCTCTATATCTCCTTCTCTCTTTATCTCTTTCTTTTTTCTTTCTTTCTTGTACAGCATTTTACTCACTATACAGCCCTGTCTGGCTTTAAACTTGTGATGCTGCTACCTCTGCCTCACAAATTCTGGGACTATGGACATGTGCCATCAGGCCTGGCTATACATTTTTTTTTAATGATAAAAATTTTACTGTAACTCCCTGTCATCTTATTTCTATACTTCTTTCTTCTCCTTTCTCCCAGAATTTCTCTTAAAACTTGAGAGGAGTGGAATGCCTCTCAGATAATTTATTGCATTTAAAATTAATGGGCATATATCTTACAGACTAAGCAACCACTTTTTCTTTATTACCAAGAATAGGCTTGAACTTGAATTTTTTTCTTTTCATTTCTTATTTAACTCTAGACCTCCTCCTTAGACCTAGAGCATGTGTATGGGAGCTTTGCAGCTTCTGCTTAAGCTCTAGGTAGTAACTGTCTCTGGCTAGGGTCACCATCAGTGGGGAGTGGTACCCATTGGGTTTACATTGAATACTGCTGCACTAAAGCAGTTGCAGGCAAGGTGTGTTCCCCTGATACCAGCTTTGCCTCAGAGTCCAGGATTTACCACATGTCTCATCTGATAAGGCCCTTTATTTGGCTGTGCTTCTAGTTTCTCTCTAGCTAGAATTTTTTCTTAGATGGTCAGAATACAAAGACCTTGTTTGTATAAATGACCAGGAAATCACTGTTTGTTTCTTGAAAAATCAGTTAAATAAGAGAGATAATCTGGAAATTTGTTCTCATGTAGAGACTAAATTCAAACCAGTCCAGATATTTCCTAAAAAGGAGGAGACTCCTCATCTGTTACTTACAGGCATCCTTGCTCCACTTAAGCCTTTCGTTTTCTCTCTCCTACCCGTGACTTCTATCACTTCTTTCCTGGCTTTGCCTCCTCTAATGCTTGAAATTCAAGTGTTTTCCTTAGGTGTGATTTACTCTGTGCTTCCTGTCCCCCTTCTCTCTCTCTCTCTCTCTCTCTCTCTCTCTCACCTTTATTGTGCCAGCTAAACCATTTTTAAAACCTTCTGCTTCCATTTCTACCACCATATCCATAGCCACCACCATAGGGACTGCCGTACTTTCTCCACAAACACTGTTACCCTTCATGGCTTCATAATTTGATCACTGTTATCTGCTATAATTTTCAAAATCATTATAGTTCCTCCCACAAAATTCCATCCTTCATTGTAAAACACACCCTCCTTCTCCACCAGCACATCTATCACCTTGGTTTACATATCCTGGTTTATCACCAACATTGTGCCTTACTACTTACTATAACCAGAACTACCACCATAGTTGCCACCATCATCTCCAAATTCATTATATTGATTACCACCACATCCACCTACTACTATAACCAAGACCACTATCATAGCTTCCTCTATTACCATAACCAGGACTACCACTGTAGCCTCCTCTTCTCCTGTAACCAGAATCACCACCATAGCCTCCTCTATTACTATACCAGGACCACCACCATAGCCTCCTCTTCCACCAAAAACTTTACCATGACCAAAATTAGCTCTCCTACCTCTAGAGTTTCCTCCTTGACCCATAAAGTTGCCAGATTCACCTCCATAACCTCTCTGTGATCCAGCAGACTGCATCTCTTGTTTAAAAAAAAGGCCTAATTTACTTCACATTTACGACCATTAGTTGTGTGGTATTTCTGAAGAGTTTTACCAACTGTACCATGACCATCAAGTTACAAAAGCAAACCCTCTTTTTTCCACTCTTGTTTATCCTCTATATAACTTCTGAGGTTTCAATCTTGCCATACTTTTCAAAGTAGTCTCCCGATTTATATTCTTCTATATCTTCTTTAATACCATCAACAGATATTTTCTTCACTGTTATTGGGCACCAGGCTTGACAGAATCTTTTCTAGAAACAACTCTTTCTGGTTCTGCCACACTCTGTCAACCTTGTGTGGTCAAGCACATATTGCTGCATCTACTTCTTCAACGTAAGAGTAAGTTCACAAAAATAAAGCCCCAGAAATGTTTTGTTTGGGGCATCTTTTATTACTATAGAGTCTGTAAGTATTCCTCATTTCTCAGAATGTTCTCTTAAACTGTCATTTGTATTTTCAAAGCTCAGACCACCAATAAACAGCTTCAGCTACTCTGGTCCCTTCAGATCATAGCATTCCTCCTCCTTTACCCCATCGGCATCAATGAAGAGTCAGGCTGGGGGTGATCAGGCAGCAGTTTTATCTCCTTTTTGAGACCAGACTCACTTCTTCTACCTTTGGTTTTGATTTCTATATTTGTTTTTTGTTTTTCAGGATTCCAGCCAGGCAATTCCTCTGGTGGTAGAAAGCTGCATCCGGTTTATTAGCAGACATGGTAAGCAGGAATACAGCTTTGCTCATATTTGTACAAAAGCTAGAACTTCAAAAAATCTTGTGTAGAACAAGAGTAGAGGTAGTTGGAGCTAGAGAGATGGTTCAGTGGTTAAGAGCACTTGCTGCACAACCATAAGGACCTTAGTTCAGATTATAAAACTTAAATAACAAGGAGAGCAGGATCTTATGCACATCTGTAACTCCAGTGCTGTGTAGGGCAAAGACTCTAGGGTTTGCTGGCTGCTGCCCCAACCCTAAAAAAAATCCTGTAAGACCCAGGTTCAGGGGATAGATACCACCTCAAAGGAGTATCTCAAAGGTAGAGAGTATTATAATAGAGACCAACCAACACTGTACTCTGGCCTCTATAACTACACACAAGCTCATGTGCACATGTATGTGCATAACACCAGAGAGAGGAACACAGATTGCCTTCCTATCCCAACATTCTTAGAAAAGAAATAAAGTCTTATTCATGAACTGTTTGCTCCTTCAGAAAGGCCATACCTATATGATGGGAATAGATATGTAGGTTATGTTTTGACCTAGCTGCTTATCATGCTCTTTTTCAGCTTCAGAATTCTAAATCCCAGTTGCTTTGCAAAGAAGTGCAGATAGACCATGTGATGGTAATAATGAAACCAGTAGTTTTAGCCTTGGTATATGTAGATATCTTCCATGGCATAGCCTAACTATGTTGTTCCATTGGCTATACAAGAATGGTTTGAAAAAGTTCTGTCTCTGATGTTGTACTGATTGTGTATATAATATTCCGATTTTGTTTTGGTTTCACTGGATACAGTGTCCCCGTGAGCTCAGTAACTGTTATAAAGTTATATCCATCCTCTGAGAGTCTTTAGGGACTGGCTACTTCTACACATCAGTCAAATTGTACTGACCTTCTGCTTGGCAAAGCTACGAGATTTAGCTCCATTCTTTACCAGCTAATGGCCTCATTAGACAGACTTTAGCAGTGGACCAACAACTTTATTTTCCAAAGGTGAGCATATTTGGAAATCACAGATATCTGTACTGGCCTTTAAAATGTCTAGAAACTGGCATGAGAAAAAGTTTTTAAATACTTTAAAAGGTCATAAAATGACCATCCATGAGCTAAGGAAGCTCAGTAGAATAATTATTGGTTCCAAAAAACAATGTGAAGAAGTGGATTCATCCATGCATTCACTTTTTCATTTAACACAAAGCCTATATTGATTGTTTATTATAGACCAATAAAAAGGTTCTTCCTGAACCTTTTGTTCCATTGAAGAACAAACTTAATCAGCCAGCAAACAAGCTGACTTGCAATATTTTCAGTGCTGGTGTATATTATAAAGAAAAGGAAAGCAATGCACTGTTCAGATCACAAAAAAGCTCACATTTGGGTGGAGTTGTGAGGAAGAGGGTAAGCGATGTGTCCATCTAAAGTAGAGTATTTTGTGGAGAGAGAACACAAAGTGCAGAAACTGTTGCCATATATAAGGAAAAGTACAGAGTCAGAAGCAGAAAGAGTAAAGGGGAGGCTGACAGGAAATGAAGCCACAGGCCAGTGCTCTTATGGCTCTGTTGGCTACTGTAGGTATTTGGATTTTATTCTGAGTAAGGGGGGGGGGGGAGCTGTTGGAGAATTATAAACAGGAATCATATGTTGGAAGGTTCTCTGGGTGCTGCCTGGAGATTAAAACCAGAAGGAGGAAATAGAAAGCTCTAGCAGTAATCATAATACCCTAGGCTGGGTAGCACATCAGCTATGGTGTTAGCTGAGACATGAAAATTTCCAGCATTGTGGCTTGAACATACCTATCTCTACACCTGCACAGACACAGTTCATAAAGAAACAAAAATGTAGCACATTTGTGTGAGGGTGTAGACTAGGGTAACTCTCTTGAAAACAAATTTGACAATATCTAGAAAAATAATATATGCACTTATTCAGTTTGGCAGTATTTCTAGGAATTACTGTAAAGGTATGCCTCAAACATTAAAAAAAAATCTTCACAAGATTATTTGCTGCAGCATTATTTACAATTGCATAAAAACCCACGGTACATCATACAATGGAGTAGTATATCACTGTGAAGGTAGGAAACAAGAGTTTCATAGACTAAACTAGAGAGATTTCAAGGATATATTGTTAAGTCAAAAAAAAAAAAACAAAATACAAAACAGTGTGTATGGTGTTTTCACATAAAAATGAAGATTTACAAACACATTGAATATATATGCATCTTCTTATTTCTACAGAGAAATACAGGGACAATTACTCTAGACGCTGGTATTTTACTGGGCGGTCATTACGGGTACACCATGGGTGCAAGTGATGGGACAATGGCAATGAAGAGTAAATATATTGACTGATTTTGACTTAAGAATGATGTTAGTCGTTCCCAGGCACAAGATAAATGAATAAATAGTAAGATGTGAATAAAACCCCAAATGAAATGGAAACAGTAACAAGTAAGCCTAGTTGCATCACAGATGAGAATGAATCACTAATAACTTTAGAAAACAATACTTGATTTTAAGACTTGAAACTTACAGTTTGGCTGGTAAAGTACCAGCTGTGCACGTTTAATGACTTAGGTTAGATCCCCAAAACCCACATAAAAAGCTGGGAATGGTAGTATGTGCCTATAATGCAGACCTAACTGCATGTGGGTAGCAAAGACAGGTAGATCACTGAGCTTCATTGCCAGCCAACCCAGTAAAAGCAAAGAGCTTAAAATTCAGGGTTAGGGACCTTATTTCTAAAGTAGCAAAGTTAGAGAACAATAGAGGATGATACCTGATGTTGACCTCTGGCCTACACACATGCATGCATGCATACACATATATACCCTCACTAACATGTACATGCAATGCTACACACACTCAAAAGACAAAAGGAGATATAAGTAAATATTATATATAAGAATTATTTTTTTAATTACAGAAGTATTAACCAATTGTGTGTATTCTAGGACTAAACAAATAAATGCATTGTTGATTTGGGGGTGTAGAAGATGGATGTATGATAAGTCAAGTCTTACTATGTAGCCATAATTGGCCTGGAACTCACTAGAAGAACCATACTGGCTGCAAATTTGCAGTGAGCCTCCAGCCTCCAGAGTACTAAAATTATAAGTCTGAGCCATCACTCCTGGCCATTGTTTTTTGTTTGTTTTTTTTTTGTTGTTGTTGTTGTTGTTGTTTTGTTTTTTTTAAGCACAGAGTAGTAGTCAAGAAGTATTTATGTAGCTGAATTGCTGTTTGCACAAGGAAAAGATTAAAGGAATTCATGGAATCCCTAAAAAGCTATGTTTAGTTCTTTTTTGAATATGTATATTTAGTAGATTCATAACCTTTGTAGCCTCAAAGGAGTCTATGGCACAGCAAGTGCTAGGGGTTTTTACATCCTAACTATCCTCTGAAAGATAAATATTATAATGCCCATTATATAGATAAGGAAATTAACACTCTCATAGTACTGGGTCAGGGAGATTCATGAGGACTTACAAGAGGAAGAATCTGAGGAACCACTAAAATAACCATGAAGGGATTATTTTTTTAATCTACTATTTTCAAGAAAGGAATGTGAGGTGGTTGTTGTAACTGTCAGCTCATGAATTATTTAGGAGAGCAACTCTTATTAACACCAGTCTAGCAGGTTTTATGTCATTTCCAGATAGTTTACCCAAATCCAGGGGAGTTTTAGGCTTTCTTGTTAGTGTGTGCTAAGAAAAACAAAGACTGAAGGCCGTGGATATGTTGTTTTGGTTATGCATTATAGCAAAATGCCAACTGGTTTCTTCTTTATAGAAAACTTATTGTTTCTCCTTCAAAATTATCACATTAGGTGTTCTAAAGAGTCTGTCTGGTGGGACGGCGAGATGGCTCAGTGGGTAAAAGTGCTTGCCTTGCAAGCCTGATGGTTTGAGTTCAATATTCAGGACACGGACCTCCATACATGTGCCACAGCACATATAACTTCATACACATAATAATAGTAATAATAATGATGATGACAATAATAATAATAACAACAATAAGTGGTCCTAATCTAGAGAATCCCATTCTCTAGGAGAACTGGAAACCAGACTGAAATAGAGCTCAGTATTTTAGGCCAGTTGTCTGATTTCCAACAATCTCATCTATTATTTGTTTTTCCCTCGGTCCCACAGGCCAAGGCTACATTTCTTTAGCCATCAAACCTACCCAGAAGCACTGAGGTGACTCTCTCAAGAAGTTGTGTAGTACTACCCCAGCTAAAATACACCAAGTAGCCTGGTTTGAGATGACATTTCTTTATACCCTGTGTTTCTGATAAGTTCTTGGGTATGTTTCTGTTTCTGTCAGAGCCTTGCTATTTATGATATATTCTGTATTTAAACAACAATTTCTGGCTCTCATACCCCATTTGGTAACTAACATAGTACCACCGCATTGGCATTGATGGCATTTTAATGTTGCTTGTTATTCTGTAAGGGATATTTTAGAGGTTACCTTAAAGGAACAAACAACTTACCTCTTACTACAAGCCAGGAAGTTCACATTCCTTCACTTACTTTCAGTCAGATTCCAGTTTCAGTTTTGGCCTGTGTGGTATATTCCTCCAGAAATCTAACTAATCAAATATATTGCCCCTCACTTCAAGAGGAATTCTGAAACAGCATTATTCTATGTTGTTTGTTGTTCCTAGAATCAATCTGAGATTTATATTAACGTTTTTGGAGGATCACAAAAGAAGTATTGACAAAGGAGACCTAGGCTTGGAAAAAGGCTGAAAAGACCTGATGAAACTAGAGATATCAATTAAGCCTGCTCATTGGGCCAATCAGTAGTGATGTGTTTCCTGATTTCTCTTACTGGTTTACCGTTGCATGTGTGGTGCTCTCTGAAAATACTCTTAAGTACAAACAGGCCAAGATGGCTCCCTCCCAACCTCTGCACTTGCAAACCAATAGGCCCCATGTCTGACACAGAAAACTAAGTCTGTGATTACACCCACTGCTTTTGCGCTCTGGTCCTGGTTCTTCTTGTCATAATTCACCAGTCCCCTCATCTAGAAGATGGGATAACTGCTAACCCTGATCTTGTACAGTTATATGAGGACAAACACTTTATATGAAAGCATTAGTAGCAGTCTTTATATAAGCATTATTTTTCATGACTCTTTCTACTCCAGCAAAATCATGAAAAGATAGGGTTTTTTTAATATCTCATAATGCAGTATTTACAAGTTTTCTTTAGAAAAGGGCAGCATCAGGGAATAGTGCCTAGGACAAAGACTGACAATGTTGGCTATTGATTGGTCATTTTTGTTTTTATGTCCTCTGTTTTTCATCAGTTCAGAAAGCATTTTTCCTAGAACAGTGGGGATAATTTTAAAATGCTAAAGAAATCATAATAACACCAGTCTTTCTCTGCTAACCTCTCTAATGGTACCTGCCTCATATTTTGCCTGCCAGTACTCACCTCCATTTTTGACCATGGTCAATAAGAAAGCACCAACATGTGACATCCCCACTCTACAGGTAGGAACATAAAACTAAAGGCAGGAGAGCAACAGCCTGGTAATCTCCCTTGGAATCAGAACATTCCTTCCCTTGTCTTTGGCCAGATGCTTTCCTTACATTAATGCCTAATAAGTCCTTCCAGAGATTTTTCCAGCATCACTTTCCTCCTGTTTTTCTCCTTGGTCCTAAAAAAGAAGAGACAAAAGACATGGTACCAATGGAGATGGGTATTCTACTAATCTTGGCCTATGATTGTGGACTTGGTTTTTTCACTTTGACCACTTTATTTTGTGTGTTCCTAGGCCTACAACATGAGGGAATTTTCCGAGTGTCTGGATCACAAGTAGAAGTGAATGACATAAAAAATGCCTTTGAGAGAGGTAAGGTGGGAATAAACAGCCATAAGATAAAACCAAATGTTTGCCAGCCCTGGAGAGTTGACTCCACCTTTTCCCCAAGAGTTCCCCAAGAAATTGCCTGTTTTCTCTGTATTTTCAATAGATACACAGAGAGATGCTGGAGCATGTTCCAGCTTCCTTCTTTCTTAGCCCCACCCATCCTGCCTCATTCCTATGGTGATCTGACAAAACCCAAGTAGTTACTATATATCCAGGCAGTTTATAGCCTTATTCAGAATCCTTGGTGGCAATTAATATCAAGGCTGATGTGCCTGTTCATTGTATCCCATTTATCATCTTGTGGTCTATTAAGGTAATGGGCAAGCTTTGGCAATTTCTGTCATTGTAATGGATATATATAGTTTCAATTTAAGGTTGGTGTTATCATTAAATTTAATTACATTTGATATGAAATTTTTTGTTGGGATTCTGGGATGACTGTTCTGTCAGTAGGTGTCCTCTGCTATGGTAGTCAGAGAAACTGGCCTCCTGGCCTTGTTTTCCCTCCACGAGGAGCTCAGTCTTCTCTCAGTTTCATGATTCTTGTGAGAGAAACAGTGTCTGGTTTCCACCCCACCATCCACAGGGTATGTTCATTAGCCTGAACAGTCTGCCACATCATGGCCATCATGCTGGGTCACCCCACCATATCTGCCTTATCCTATGTGATTTGCCTAACTTGCTTTCTTTCCTTTTGGCATGGGGGCTACCTATTCTTAGGAGAGGACCCCCTAGCTGGGGACCAGAATGACCATGACATGGACTCCATAGCTGGTGTCCTCAAGCTTTACTTCCGGGGCCTGGAACACCCACTCTTTCCCAAGGACATCTTCCATGACTTGATTGCCTGTGTCAGTAAGTATCATATCCCATGAATGGCAGCAAGATAATTTGGAAATTTTCATCGATTTGTTTCCTCGTAAGCTTTTCAATAAGTTTTTCTTTTTCTACTTAATTCTGCTAGTGAGCTTTGCCTCTTTATCTCCACTGTTTATTTTTAGTATGGGGAGAGAAAAAATGATTTAACAGTAAATAGTATAGGATTTAAGTCAAGACTCCTGGTTTTTTTCTTTCTAATCTGTCTCAGTCACTAATTCATTAGTATCTCTGGGTTTTATCTTTTTTAATAAAATGCTTTTATATTTGTGCATAAGATCCAGTCTTATCAGATACTTAAAGCTTATGTGCATTATCTGAGCCATTAGTATTACCTGTAAACACTGACCGAGCTCCCTGCTTGTTTTTTTATATGTTCCATAGCTTACCTACTACATATATTCACATGTGTCTGCAAACAGGAAAAGCCCCTCCATGTGTTTAAAAGTACAATTTAATATTTGCTCAGAGAATGATCACTGTTTTCATTAGAATTCTCTGTTAGGCTTGAAAAACTATTCCTAGACATTTAGTTTATTTCATGATACCGAAGCATCCTACTACTCGATTCCATGGAAAGCAATCCATGGAAATTTAAATTAATACCAAGTCATTCAGGAAGGAGATTATCTTACTTAAGGTTTTTATTGCTATGTTAAAACACCATGATCAAAAGCAACTTGAGGAGGAAAGGGCTTATTTCATCTTGGACTTCCATCACTAAAAGAAGTCTGAGCAAAAACTCAAATAGGGTTAGAACCTGGAGGCGGAAACTGATGCAGAGGCCATGAAAGGGTGCTGCTTACTGACTTGATCACCGTGGTTTGCTCAGCCTGCTTCTTATAGCTCCTGCGACCACCAGCCACCCACAGTGAGCTGGACCCTCCCACATCCATCAAGAACACATACCACAAGTTTACTCACAGGTTAATCTGGTAGGGACATTTTCTCAATTGAGATTTCCTCTTCCCAAATGCCTCCAGCTGGTATCAAGTTGACATAAATATAGCCAGTACATAGACCCTATCTGAATGATGGCCCCAGAAGGTAAAGGGAATAAATGCAGAAAAGGTCTTTTCCTAGGTTGAAATGGCCTTCATGCCTCCTGAGATTTCAGTTTGGCTCAGCATTTGGAGTGAATATTTACTTGTTCCTCTTTTTGTTGTTCTGAGAAAAACCTGGGGCATCTAGGATGCTAGTTCTCTTTGTTGCCCATGTGTTTGTGAGAGTCTAATGGAAAGGAGTTGTGTAGACAGTTACATACACACATTACTTAGGTCATATCTCATGTCTTTTTCCAAGACTGGACCAAAGTGAAGTCTCTTACATTGGGCTAGAGTTGCCAAGACACACCAGATTCCTCAGCTACCCAGTTCTTTCTTATTCTTGCTCATAATCCATTATTTGCTATTTATTTCTTATCCACACAAAGACAGTCAGACCATGTTCATATTGGCACACTGTGGAAGTCAGAGGCTGTTCATGACAGAGGTCACAGGCATATGGCCAAATCTGTAACTCACCTGACTATAGCACAAAAGTCAGGAGTCCTAGTGTTCTTCACAGATTAAAATCTACTTCTCCGGGGTCCTGCTATCTTGTCCCTCTAATCAGGCTCTGCTTATGTCTACTTGAGATAAGAAAGAGGGAAGCCAGACTTATCAAAAAAAGGAATAGATAAGGCGTCAACAAAGGACTTACACAGCCTCTGACTCTTCTTATATGTGGGGCCCTTCAAGACTGAGCTTTCAGCAGCCATGACAGGTTTAAGGTCTATGTTAATGTCTGTCACTGTTTAGAGAGGAAACATATCCAACTCCTTCTCTGCTCACGGGACATAACCTAGAGTTCTGTATCAATCAGGTTGTGGGTCCCAGCTTGTGCTTTCTTGAAACAGCCTGATTCTGCAGAGGATCTGGGATGAAACTCCTGTCACTGTCCCAGGGCTGTGTAAGGTCTGGCTCTGCTCTCTCTCTCTGAGTTACAATGTTGGTGGGAAGAAGCTTCTGACTGTTCCTCTCTGGGGTTGCAGTCATGCTGGAGGGTAACATGCCTTTCTTCTTTCAGCAATGGACAACCTGCAAGAGAGAGCTGTGCATATCCGGAAAGTCCTTCTGCTCTTGCCCAAACCCACTCTGATTATCATGAGATACCTCTTTGCCTTCCTCAATCAGTGAGTAACCTTCACAGTGAAAAACTTGGCTTTTACTGCACAGAACTTTCACATGGAACTTTTTCTAATTGTCCATCCTAACAGACACTTACTGAACGTCTACCATACACCAACTCTAGTGCGAGGCTATTAAAAATACACTGTCAAATGGAAAAAGAAAAGCCTTTTACCATTAGCTTATGGTCCAAAGGAAGAGACAGGTAATAGTCGATACACTGGGTAGAATGTACCCTCAGAAGTAAAGAAGAATAAAGAGGGACAAAGTTCAGGGGTCATAACAACAAAAGATAAAGAAGAAGAGCTCATTTAGAGATGTGCTTGCCACAAAGGCATCTCTGAAAAGACAAGGTAAAGCAGTAGCCTGAGGGGTGAGAAAGTGGCCTCTAAGGACATCGAAAACTTGAGAGTCACAATAATAGTAGGTTTAAATTTGGGAAATAACTTAAAGCCTTTAAAGAGAAAAATGTTATGATCTGACTTTTAGGTATTTATTTTCAAAATTGCCAGTTACTTTTTGGAGAAGTTACTGAAGGTCAGAAGGAGAAGAAAGACCTATTCCAAGATTGTGACACGGTCTAGCTGAGGTGTTGGTAGACCAGAAAGTAACAGAAAGGGTCAGGGTTAGGATATACTTTGAACACAACACTGACAGGACCTGCTTATAGGCTGGGTGATGTAAGAGAAATCCTAAACTCTTTACATGAATATAAGCGAAGAGATAAATTTATGGAGTTAGGGGAATCAAGGAATTGAGAAAGAAATTAAGAGAAGTGCTGATGTAGACAGGGTAGTTCCACACATCTGTTGTGAGTCCAAGAGGAAATTTTTCAGCAGCTGACCATGGGAACCTGATCTGAGAAAATCCTAAGGTGGAGATAACAGTGTGATAGTCACCTACCGTGACTGTGGCTGAAAAAATGTCTCAGGACCAGAGGGGCTATGGGCTACATGGGACATTTCTTATTTAAGGAATGCATGCTTTCCTGGGACAGACAGGAGTCCCCATGTTGTCATAAAGGCAGTAAGCAGGAACATGCACCTTTTAGGCAATTCTGTCTCCATTTTACTCAACAATCTAGAACAAGGATTGTAACCTGAAGGCCCGAGAGCCACTCTGATATATTTCCTTTGAATTCATTGTGTCTTGAAAACATTGAAACAGTATTTAACTGTCTGGAGATCCTACTTTTAAAATTTTAGGTTGCTGGCTTTTGAAAAGTTGTTAGATCGGATATAACTAGACATACATTCTTATGTAGCATCAATTTCCTATGGCACTCGGGCTGGCTACTGGGTGAGACAGGCATAGCTTACCATGGTTCCCAGCATTATCGATATTGTCATCTATCATCGTGGTGGTTCTAGTTTTCCATATTGCCAAGAAATAGTTAATGTGGATTCCTGACTCCATCAAAACAGGGAAACAAATGATAAACCAATGGGCCAGAATGTTTTAGGTTTAGCACATACTTTGTAACTCTGATGTCTTCATACACAGTCTTTGTTTAAAATGAGTATGACTTTGGAGTCCATTTTACAAGCCTCATCATGTTTACGCTTTCATACTTGCCTGGCCTTATTGGCATCTGGATTAGTGTCCTGGACTAAGATCTTATTGGAAAGCCCGTATCATTACCTGTCCCACTGCAGAACTACAGAAAATGGCCCTAAAATCTGCATCCTTTCCAAGCTGTGTCTGAGTCCTAACTCAGCATCCCATGTGCCCTTGAGATGAACTCCTCATAACTCATCAGTGTGCTCATGCCTAGCAGTGGAAACACTGCTCACCACTCTACGGTTAGTCAGTCTCCTCGGGGCCACAAGTCACTGCTTGTTCACATCACCATACCCAAACCTGAGTATGGCAAGCCTTGTTTGCCCTCCATGAACTAGGAGCAGGATACGGGCAGCCAAATGGAGCAGCTGGTAAAGACAGAGAAGACATAGATTAAGTGTTATCTTCCCCTGGACTTGCAGGGGAGAGAAACAATACAGTAAGCATGCTGCAGTAAAAGAGACAGTGCTAATATTGGAAAAAAAGCATGAAAATGGTACTAATTCCAATTATTAATTTGTGTCTGCATATGTGTGTGCTTATGTAATTTTGAAATATTATTTTACTGATCAACAAGGTATTATATTGAAAAAATAAAGTGTCTCCATGGGAAGATGACAGCTGGTAAGTATGTAGCTGCCAACAGTTGCAGCAGGAGTTGGCAGCTGCTTCTTCATGGAGACTTCACCAGGACCCACACTTTGGGAATGCACACTTTAATCCTAGCTGAAGTTTGTTTTTGGATTGTACACATAGGGAACCAAACTAATAGTATCCAGGTGCAGCTTAGCTATTGACTTTAATCCAAGGGCTCATATTGTGATGAAGATGTTGTGCTAGAGCTATGGGTGTCATTTGAATGCTCACCTTGGGGAAGTTCTATCTCTAAACTCACAAAACATACCTTATCCATACAATATATTATTTAGCCATAAAAAAGAATGAAGTATTGGTACATACTACCATCTAGGTGAACCTTGAGAACATTGTTTTGAGTACACACAAACTCAACATTATAAAATTTCATTTCTATGAAATTCTCAGAACAGGAAAATCCATAGAAATATAAAGTAGATTTCTAGTAGTCAAGGACTGAGAGGAAGGTTGGAAAATAACCATTTAGTGAATGCCAGATCTCTTTCAGGGATGATGAAAATGTGCAAATTAGAGGTAATGGTTACATAACATTGAGAATATGCTAAATGCCACAAAATTATATACTTTTATTTATTTTTTTATTAAGAATACAGAGTGATGGGTTTCATTATGATCTTTTCATACATATACATCATTTTACTTTGTTCTTCTTTGTCCCTATTGTCCTCACCTCTTCTTGCCAGTCCTCTTCCACTTCCAAAAGTCCCTAGTTCTGCTCATGTTACATATATTCCACTACCTTTCCTTTTGTTTCTTCCCTTCCCATTAGGCCTTCTCTTCTTTCCTCGTCCCTTTTCCATTGTCACATCCTACACACAGACACACACAGACACAGAGAGAGAGAGAGAGAGAGAGAGAGAGAAGAAAAGTATATTGAAAAAGCAATCATCAAGAAACAAGCAATTGTGTAGCTTAGTGTGCTTGTGGGATACCTAACAGTGGGAGCAGGGGCTGTTGCAGCTTTGTTTTGGTTTGGGCTTTTTTTTATAATTTATTCACTTTATATGGCGATTGTAGCCCCCTCCCTCATCTCTTCCCGGCCCAACCCTTCCTCCTTCTTCCCCCTATCCTCCTCACCTAGTCTTCAGAAAGGGGGAGACCTCCTCTCCTACCATCTGACCCCAACCTATCAAGTCTCATCAAGACTTCCTATATCTTTTCTGTTGCACTATTCACAGTGGCCAAGATACAGAGCTAGCCTCACAGTAAGTCTGTCAACAGATGAATGGATTAGCATCTAACCTATAAGATGATACCCTTCTACACTGGCCTTTCCTGCATTTAGTTTTGGTACTGTAGAGTAAGTGCTTCTCAGTGCTAGTGCCCATGACAATTGTTCACAGCTGCCATGCCATCTCTAATGTCCTGCAATGATTATAGAAGTATCACAGAGTACATGTCAGATTCACCAGCAGAGGAGAAAGCTATTTGTTAGAGGAAACCAGCTTTGCAACGTAAATCTGGATATGGGGCACACTAGAAATAAACTTGGCCTAATCCAGAAGAACAGCAGTGGTATCCAATAAATAATAATAAAATTAGTCTATGTTTAAGGGAACCCCAAACAGAATATTAACAAAATAAATGATTAATTCCTAGATGTAATAAAACAAGGGATATAATGAAAATGTTAAATTAGCTATTCTAGAAAGAATTCACTGTCCTGGTGGAGTGAAAAGTTGATCAGCTAACTATTTTCTAATAAGTATAGAATCTGGACCAGAAAGTGCCCAGTAATTTGATTCTTTTGTATGCATGCGTGAAAGCACACAATGCACAGTTCCTGTGTCCTGTGACTGTTTCCAGAGCAAGCCAAGGTCCCTATCTGCTCTGATAGTTTAGTGAATCGGTCTGTGAAAGCCATATCCAGTTATGCATAGTGTTGTATGGTATGTTCTCAAAGCAGGATGGCTCTGATGTATAAGGTCAAAGGTAAGAGTGACAATGAGATTTATGAGGATTCAAATGAGGCAGTAGAGAAAAGGGTCAGCCCTGCAAGCAGGTCTTGCATTTTTCCTTTTCTTGACTCCTGAATAACCATCAATAGTCATGCTCTTCTTCCCAGAAGACCTTCCAGAAAGCCTCTAATGCCCACAAAGGCAGGTGGCAGTTTGTGGACTTATGACTTTCCTTCTGGCAATGCTTCTTGTGTTTGTGTTTTCTGGGCATTTATATGAAAGCTTTCCAATTTCCCCTCTTTCCCTTCTCCTTCAGCTTATCACAGTTCAGTGAAGAGAACATGATGGACCCCTACAACCTTGCCATCTGCTTCGGGCCCTCACTGATGTCAGTGCCAGAGGGCCATGACCAGGTGTCCTGTCAAGCCCACGTGAATGAACTGATCAAAACCATCATCATCCAACATGAGAACATCTTCCCAAACCCCAGGGAGCTGGAGGGCCCCATCTACAGCAGAGGAGGAAGCATGGAAGATTACTGGTAGGGGACCAGTGAGGGGAGGAAGGAAGAGAGCACCTGATAATCACTGGTATAGGAACCAGATGGTCAAGCAAAACCAAAGGAAAACAGCCAGATTCTCCCACCTCCACTTAAAGGTTCTGTAGGTTGCCAGGGTCTAGCCATTCTCCCATCTTGGGCCCACCTACAGATTAAGTGTTACTTCAACCTCCCCCAACCCCTTTTTTATGAGTGTTGTACGACTAGGAACCATCTTGAAAGATAACGACAACATTAATAGTGGTTCGCAAAGAAAGGAGAGTTTACAAAGTGATGTTTAGACCTGCTGTTCATTAGGAAACAGCGCTTAAGCTATGTATTGTGAGGAAAACAGAGCTGGGTCCCAGGGAATCCTCCTCTTAGGAGGAAGAGTCTGCCTATGAGGCATAATATCCTGACTGAGTTTGTAAGGTAACATGTTAGAATGATTTCTGAAATTTGTGAAGAGAAAAAGGTGTAAACTTGTTTGGGGTAATTTATGAAGAGTTCCACCCTCTGGAAGAGTATGAGATTATGTAGACAAGGTTTTCATGACCTGTCCTGAATACAGAATTCTAAAAGGAACTTCTAAGTATGTTTGTGTTAGGCCACTTCTTTAGATGAATGAGTCATTTCCAAAAAATCATTTTCCTTTTTTAGATAAACTTCTTACAATCCAGAAAGGCCAGTGCAATATATCAGTCCACCCTAGTGGTTGGGGTTTCAACCCTGATCACATGTTGTTCTAGGATAAGGCTCCATCCAGCACCCCACACAGGTAGCGTGATACAACTTCACAGTACCATTCTTAAATAAATACAAAGGCAGCTGTCTCTCCTAACCCCTGGTGTCCCATACCTCCTCCCTTCTTCTCTAAATGATTTTCAGTAGAAGCTGAAGGCACAAACCAGCTGAAATTAACACCTAGAACCAATCCTTCCAGCCCCATTGCCATTAACCACAGGAGGAAAGGACAAAGTACGTGTTTACTTTAATTTAATTAATTTAATTAAATTAACATCCAATTGGTCCATGATTCTCCATGATCCTAGCAGCACCAGTGCCCAAGGAATGAAGAAAATAACATTTGTGCCTCTGTGAACTTCCTATGACAGTAGCATCCTTGGATCTACTCTTTCCTGGACTTCAGATCGTATATCTTCATCTGAGCATGGGTACTGTAGGTGGTTGGCTGAGAGACAAAGCTTTCTGACATTGACAGGTGGCTCATGGTGTTGGGGTCTGTTGATCAGTTAGTGAGCTCCAAGGATATATTTTCCTGTGCATTACTCCCCTGTACATGAGTAGGTAAAAAGCTATGGAATGACACCTTCAGTTCTTGCTTTTACCTGTAAAGTTGGCCTTCACTTCTTAAATATCAAATCACTGTAGGTTCTGGACCAATAAAAGGGTTGTAGTACTCCCAGCTTCCTGATCCCAGTCTCTACCCAGGAAGCAGAGAACAGGACTATGATTCACTAGAGCACACACATGGAAATTCTTCTAGTTTTCTCCCAGATATTTTCCTCAGCCCTTACCCCATATGTTATGTATATGATGTTTATTAGTGGCCTTAGGAAACGCTGTACAGGTAATCAGGGAACATTCGTGCCACTGCCCCTGGCCTTGCACCAGGGACACCAAGGAGCAATAGTCATTGGCCTAGCTCCTGGCTTCCCTTCTTTAGGAAGAAAGAGAGATGCTATCACAGTGAGCTAAGGCAGTGAAAAGCCCACTAATCCAGGAGAGTGTCCAAGAGACCAGAACCATCAGGGTGGGGCACCAGCCTGCTTAGCCTCTCCACAGATGTGGGAAAGAACATTTCAGACCACCTACCAGTCCCCAAACCAGATTCTGGTTGCCTAGGACTACTGCTGGGACATTGGATCTCAGATGTTGATAGGGTTGGGCATGTCATCAGAGTCAGTGGTGTAGGAGGGGAGAAGCATAGGATTTTTGGACTACATGGAACCTCAAAATAGTATTATTTCTTTACCATGGTGCAGATTTGAAAGTGGAGTCCAGACCAACAGTACCAGATCCTGTGGGACTAGAATGAAATTCAGGTTCTCCAACTTCAGGCATATCTTGTTACTCAGAAAAGCCCAGAGTGTGATAGATTATACATCATTTTATCAAGCCCTCCAGGGCTTCCTTGCAACTTGAGAACTGATGTTTTGATACCTTAGTAAATATACAGGAGTGAACTTCACCCTGGGGAAAGGTTTACCTTTGTCCTATGCACCGAATGCCTTTCCAGAATGCTAACAAACTCATGGGATGGTCGTTAGGCCCAGAAAACAGTAAGGAATTATACCCACCTTTTTATTTTTTTATTTTTTACAAGAATGAATCCCTATTGATGTTCTACCAGAGTGTTCTCTGGAGCTTAAGAACCCTCCTTAGTACTGGCTTGTTGCCTTGTCTTTAAGGGGCTTTCTAAAAGGGAAGGGCTTGTGAACTGGGCAGGGAGAGGCAGGCTCCATGGCAGGAGGCAGAGGAGGGTGATGTTTATAGGCCTGCCTGGAAGGGTTTGCTTGTTGATACTTACTGCCAGAGGAGAAAATTTCAGACAGGGTCAGAGGATTTTGTTTGTTTGTTTGTTTGTTTGTTTGTTTGTTTCTGCTCTTCAAGAACATTCATCTTCTAAATACTTCTTTAATAACTTCTAGCCATTCTCAGTTCTCTACCTTAGATGACTTTAAGAGAAGACAATTTTCAAGAACTTGGCTGAGTGTTCATCCCCTGGCCTCCAGTAAAATGTAATCTGCAGCCAATCTTTTACCTTTGCTTTTGCTTTCTACTCAGCCTCTACTCACTTCCTACTTTTTTATCAGTGCATAAACTAATAAATCACAGTACTACCTAGGGGCAAGAAGGAAAGGAGGTCACACTTACTAAGCACCTCTCCTGCCAAAGCCTTCACTAAATCACACCGTTGACTCCTCACACTCCTCTGTATCTATTTAAAAAGTAACAACAACAAAATGTAGTATCAAACATCAGGCCTGGATTTCAGGTCCAGTTGTCCCTGATACAAAAACAGGGCTTCTCTCCTGCCATGCTCTCTTCTTAAGAACCAGGAATGAATTCATGAAGAGAACTTCCTAAAGAGTTTATTTGTAATTTCAAAGGCCTTCCCTTTCTCTCAAGGCAGTCTAAGTCCCAAGTAGTGACAGGTGGTTTGGGAAGCAGAAACTAGACTAGAGAACCACCAGATATCTTTTATTCTTAGCAGTTGATGCCTGTGTACTTCATGTATAGCAGGCAATTGATTTGATGTCTCTCTGATCCAAGGAAGCTCTGTCAAGGGGAAGAAGAAACTTTCAGGAGCAAATCCTGATGTCCCAGTTATTTCCCTTCTGTTTCAGTGACAGCACTCACGGAGAGACTACCTCTGCTGAAGACTCCACCCAGGATGTAACAACAGAACACCACACAAGTGATGACGGTATAGTATGGGGCTTTTGATCAGTAAAGCAGAAATGATAGTGTATATTATGTGTTTGCTGAACTCTGCTGTCCAGCAGGCACTAGGAGAAGAAAGGAGTTTCTTGTCTCTCCTAACCTTGGAGAGACATTCTCAAGTAAGAGATTACACCAGAAGTGAATAACACACCTTTTATAGACCTTCAGCTTCCTTGCCCCAACTCTTAGCTTCCTATGTAGCCTGAATCCAGTGGATATCAGCCCCTAATGCTGCCAGGTTACTGGAAACCAAAGTGAAGCTCATTTGAAAAACATCAAGCCTTGGGAATAGAGATGCTGGGTGCCAAGAACTCGACAGAAGCCAAGTGAGGGGAGTGGGAATGAGGACACAGAAACTACACGCTTGCATGCATGCCAACTGGAAAATTTGACCCCTTCCAAAGTACAGATTTGTGTGTGCTGAACAGCCTGGGAGTGTGCATCCAGGGGTGGAATGCTCAGCTGTCATCCTGGAACCCCTCAAGAGTGCTTGTGATTTATTAGAGTCTGTCCAGCCAGCACATTTTCCCTGCTTCCAACAGCTCCACACCTCCATTTCTGGATCACTTGGTCACTGGAAATCTCAGCAATTGACAGGGGACCTCAGAATTTTATGGGCAGAAGATAAAAAAGCATAGTTAGGAAGCTTTGCCTGCCCCCTTCCTTACTAGAAATCCTGCAATCTGGAGCCAGCTTTTGAAGGGCCTGGGGTTAAGACTTCTTGTTTGGATCCCGATATGAGGAGGATCAGGATGATCTTTATGAGAGAAGTAGGTGTAACTAGAGAATGGAGTATTGGTTAGAGCTGCCTTGTTCTCATAACTGTTAGAGGTTCTGTCTCCAGTAAGATTGATGGGGCCACTGAGAAAACAAGTCATAGAATCAGGTAATATGCCTGAGGCTGTAGAGAACTGAGTCTGAACTAGAAAAGAGGTTCTGCAGTGGGATCTTCAGCAAGCCCATTTAGGAGCAGACTTGCCACCTAGGGTGTTGTGGGCATGGCCTTGGTTTTTACTTAGCCTTCTTCGCTGATGTGTTATTAACAACAGAATTGTTCTTTGTCTCGGAGAGCCTTCTACTTAGTATCCCGTCTCTACTACAGCTTAGAACAGATAAATGATGACAGCAGTGAGTAAATGCACATGTGTTACAGTGCTGGGAACTAGTCTAAGTTTCCCACAGTTGTAACTGACCCTCATAACAACTTCACAAAAAGGGCACTATTCCTCTCATCTTCATTTTACAGATAAGAAAAGAGAAGTCCACAGAGAAGTAAAAACGCATTGTACTTACAAGCCCCTTTTAAATTAACTTTTCAAGTTATTTTCATATGCATTTTCCATATATTGGTTTTAAACCATTTTATATATTTTACATTCCACTTGGAGGGGTGAATAACACAAGTAAGTTACTTAAAATATCAAGTGTTAGACAGCTGGTGAATTTACTATATAATCAGAAAAGAAATGATGCTTAAACGTACATTGTTATGGGCTGGGTATAGAGTTCAGTGGTAGTGTGTGTGTCTTTGAATGCCCATATATGAAGTCCTTAGTTCAATTCACAGTACTGCCTAAAAGAAATAAAAAATACAGAATGGCACGATGGATGATAGGCAGAGTCAGCATAAAAAGCCATAGAATCACAAAGAAGTTGTCAGGAAAAGCAGTGTCCCCGTGTGTTACTCCAGGCAAAGGAGAGGAGTTGAACAAGGTGGCAAGAGCACAAGCAGAAAAGGGAATGCCAGGCTTGTAGCTGTTTATAGAGCCTATGTGGCTTGTTTTTTATACTGAGTTATCCTCCCACCACTGCTAGTAGGCTTTTCATCCTGTTTCCTGGGTCTGTAGATCCCAGAAACATAGGTTCCGTTCTTTTCTGCCCTTCCCAGAATGTGAGCCCATTGAGGCCATTGCCAAGTTTGACTACGTAGGCCGCACAGCCCGAGAACTGTCTTTCAAGAAGGGAGCATCTCTACTGCTTTATCAGCGTGCTTCTGATGATTGGTGGGAAGGCCGGCACAATGGTATAGACGGACTCATCCCCCATCAGTACATCGTAGTACAAGACACGTAAGTGGGACCCTGGTACCTTTGAGGGTGGTCCCTGATACACTGTGGGAGTGAGACTTCAGTTCTGGAACAGTAGGAGTATGAGGGAGACTAATTATCAAAAGGGTCCTAAGGCTTAATGTTCCATGGAGAACCTCTACCCTTGCAACTCAGTGGAGAATTGTTTTGATCTCCCCACTTTCTCTTCTGCCTTTAGATCATCACTTGATCCATTTGTATTAGAAATGTGCCAACCAGTGTTTGTGCCTAATAAGTAATAGTGTGGACTTTATAATTTGACCGTGCATATTTCCTTTATGGAAAAATCAGGTTGAAAACCATTTTGTTTCTCTGTCTTCTCTATGTGCATTTCTGGGTTTTTTTTTGAGATAGGATCTCTGTCTTAGTTTAGATTGCTATGAAAGACAATGACCAAAGCAACTTGGGAGGAAAGGGTTAATTTAGCTTACACTTCCATCACTGAAGGAATTTAGGACAGGAACTTAAAGTGGACAGGAACCTGGAGGCAGGAGCTGATGTAGAGGCCATGAAGGGGTGCTTCTAACTGGCTTGTTCCCCATGGCTTGCTCAGCCTGCTTTCTTACAGCACCCAGGACCACCAGCCCAGGAATGGCACCACCCAAAGTGGGCTGGGCCCTCCCCCATCAATCACTAATTAAGAAATTGCCTTATAGCTGGATCTTATGGGGCATTGTCTCAATTTCATTTCTGTCTTTCCAGATAACTCTAGCTTGTGTCAAGTTGACATTAAGACCAGCCAGCACAGCCTCACTCTGTAACTTAGGCTGCTTGATCTCAATACATATAGGAGTCCTTCTGCCTGAATTCTCCCCAGTACTAAGATTATAGGCATGACCCATCAGATTTAGTTTCTCTTTGTAATCAACTATCTACACCCCAACCTGCTGAGCCATTCATAGTACTTTCCCATCTGCAAATGAAAATTGACAGGTTACATTTTAGGAGAAATATGGCTTCAGAAACCTTGTAAAAGAAGAAAAATGGGACAAGGAGGGAAAATGATGTTGGAGAACAAGGGAAACCAGAGTTGGCTCTAGAAGTCTCACTAGATAGGCTGTCTCTTCTTTCCCACCCTTTGAAGCAATGTTTCCTAGGGCAGGAGGTAGTGAACCTTGTGGCCTACCCAAATCTGCATCCCTGTCCCTTTGCCTAATTCTGACCCCACACACCTCTCTTGGATACAACATTGTCACTATTTTTAGTCCTTCCCTTACTATTATTTTTTTAAGGTTGATATCCTGAGTCTGCACCTTCCCAGCCTCTCCTGGGCTCGTTCTTCGGGGAAATCCTCCCTGTGTTGATAACATCGCAAACCTGGTGGCGATCTGTGCGTGGACAGGACCCTCCCAAATTTAGCATTATGACTTCACTACGGGATCGAGAGAAGATGAATTGTGGGGGAAAAGGGGCTCTCTTTGTCATCAGTAGCCTGAGGGGCCAGGAGAGCAGTGGAGAAACCTGGGACCATCTTGGATGCTCTGAGCAATGCTACATGTGCTATGACAGTGTGGCCATGTGTCCACACCCTGCCTCAACGCTGGCATCTCCCTCCAGAGCCGCTACAGAGCTGCCTGTCCATACCAGCAGTGCTTAGAACCTCAGCAGATAAACCGAAACCTCCTTCTCCAGGAGGTGGTTCCATCATGGCCACCCACAAAAGCAGCATGGGCTCAAAGGCATTGCTTTGAATCCAGGTGTCCCTAGCTAAGCTTTTCTGAGGATCTGAGAAGCAAAAAGAACTCAGCAAACTATTTATTTTTATTTAAGTGACCCTCCAAAGGCACTCAGGTTCCCTTGCCTCTGCTTACAAAGCTAGCCCCAGGAGGGGTTGCTGCTGCCTCCACACTGTGTGAGGTCATGTGTATGTCCAGGGGGGCCATCTTGCTGATTTAACACTGCTTTTTGTGTTGTTTTCCCTTCTCTGTGCCTGCCTATCCCTTCTGCCCCAGCGAGGACGGTGTCGTGGAGAGGTCCAGCCCCAAGTCTGAGATTGAGGTCATGTCTGAGCCACCTGAAGAAAAGGTGACAGCCAGAACGGGGGCCAGCTGTCCCACTGGGGGTCATGTAGCTGATATTTATCTTGCAAACATCAACAAGTAAGCGCTGCTTTTCATTTTCTGCTCCCCTAAATGATTCACTCACTCAGCCTCACCCCTGGCCTAACCCTACTCCACTCCTGTGCTGTATGCAGGGCTCCCAGCTTCCCCAGTCTAACAGTCTTCATGTGTTGTTTGCTGCTGCAAGGTGGATGGCAGGGCTGAGGAGGCTTATGTGGGTCTGAGGGCAGACCTTAGCCTCCAGCTATCTGTTTTCATCCTGTGGTGCTCTGTGTGGCCCACAATGTCTGTCTGCCCAGACTTCTGGCAGTTTTAGCCAAACCTTCCTCAAAGCTTTGGTCACCTTATGCAACTTGGTTTTGTGCTATTTCTTATCAGTGCCTTCTTCACTTTTCCAGTTCATGTGCAAATTATATATCATTTTTGACCCTTGTCTGTCTGAAGATTCAGAGTCTCATGTCTTCCACCAAGCTAAAGTTCCACTAGGTGGGCTTTCTTAGATGTCACTTCATTGTATCTCCCTATCCCACATTCATGGCCATGGAAAAGAGAAGAGCACTGAGTCCAAGGGAAGCTTTGTCCTGAGCTCCTAAATTATCCTGTGCCCCTTCGCTCCCTTTCACACTAGCAGAAGTCACTTTTCATTGTTTCCTGTTGCTTTAGCACTATGTATTATCCTACCCTAGCAGTCCCTTTGCAGATGCCCACTCCTGTCCAGCAGGCTTACTCTGACCCAAGCTTTCATTGTGGCCATTAGCAATATTCTGAGGTTCTAATTCCATCCACACCTGCTGGCTATCTAGAGGGATTCCTCGTTCGCCCGCCCATGAGCTGCTGCCTCCCCAAGAGGCACTCAGGCTATTGGAGAACTAATCTCATCTCAAGGGGCCAGACACCAAGTCCTACAGACCTCTTTCCGCCAGACCCTGAACTGTGGCCCAGTGCCAGGAGGATGACAAGCCCCGGGGCACTCCTGGTGAACATGGATTGGAGATGACGTACAGTTTGTATTCCTTCCACCTTTGGAGGGGTGAAATGATTTGCACTTTGAAACCTTGTTAACCATAGCCTCTGGATACTGAGACTGGAAGGCGAATAAAAGATGCTTATTGTTTTTAAACTGCATGAGGTTGCCAGATCTCTTGGCTTTTTTCAAACCAGACAATAGAGGGGGTTGGGGGACACGGATCTTTCCTATCTCTTTTACCTTCAAGTTCATCTAGTTTGTTCAGCTCACTTTTTCAGTATAGTCATAATTTAATTCAGACCAGAGGATTTTATATTTCTATCCAGTCTGCTAGGAGGGCAAGCTAATAAAAAGTAGCTGCCAGCTAATCATATTTTTTTCATTATTTACAAGTCTGTGTTAATTATGGGCCTGCAATCAGAAGGTCATAAGCCTATTAAGTCAAAAACCAAGACTGGATGGTGGAAGGGAAGTTAGATATTTATTTAAACACTTTTATTTTATTTTGTTTTTTATGGTGTTGGGGACAGAACTCAACAAGTTATATATTCAGACAGAGCACTCAACTGCTGAGCTACAGCTTCATTACTGGCTATTAAAATTTAAGTCAACGTTTATTTAATGCCATTTATTACAAAGGAATTATAGGGGCAAAAGCTGAAAGTAGTCTAAAGATAAACATCTGGTAGCAAGTCTGGATGGTGGTTCCCTTGCACTCCTTGCTTGGTGGTATAATGATTCTTATGAATTTCCTGGGGACAAACCATAACCAAACCATGTCAACATGGTCTGCTAACCTTTTCTAGGCACCAGCCAATCAGTGCCTGGCCTTTAGGAGTAAGTCTGCCTTTCTGCCTTCCCAACTACATCCACAACAGTCCTCCCATGCAACTTCATTTTCCTGATTGCTTTGGAGAGCTCTCTCTTCCTGGGCCCTCTCACCTGGTTAACAACTCCTTACCCTCCAAAACTCAGTCTAAACATTCCCTATTTGGGAAGCCTTCCTGACACCCTGAGTTCCTTGAAGCTGAGAAAAAGTGCCCTCATTCTGCATCCTAAACTGGCTTGAGATATTGGTGCTCAGTGCTACCCCTGGTTCCTCTTCCAGGCTGAGCTTATAACCAGCATCTTTTTCATCTCCATGCCCAAATAGAGCCTGTGATGACACATTACCACAGCCTCCTAAATCTGCCTTCTCAGCAGTTCTGACTTGTGACTCAGCCATCATCCAATGGAAAAAGGAAATCAGAAGAGCTCTTAGGGCGTGGCACTTCAATTTAATTCCACATCCTATATTAACCATCTGCATTGTGCCAAGTGCCAATGCTAGCTATTCAGAGTTCACAGTCTGGCAAGGCAACAGACCATATGGAAGGCAATTGAAACACAGCCGCTTAAAAGCTCTGAAGGAACATGGGAGCTGGGGTGGGGGCCAGGAATCTTTCCAGTCTGTAGTTGGAGGTACTAGTATCTGGAAAATTTGACAGAGGATGGCTCATTTCAGCAGGGCCTTCCTAGACTAAAGAGCATCCTTTTTTCTGGTTAAGAATGGCTGCCTCACAAGGCTAGGCCTGCCTAGCAGATACATTCGTAGAGTAGCTGCTGAGCCACAGCCTACTGGAACCAGAAAGATAAAGCAGACCTCAGCTGTAAGAAGCACAGGAACTGACTTACAGCATCAGCCCTGTTTCCCAATCTGCAGAGTCCTGCCCTTAAAATCCCAACTCTCCAATTCAGCCCATCTTCTTCAGCACATCTTCCTCAGCCCATCTTCCTCAGAGCTACCCAGCTGCTATCTGAACTAGCAGCTAAGATGCCAATCTTAGATGAGGTCCTTTAAAATCTGGTTCAAAAACAAAATAAAATTATTCAGCAGCAATCAATAACCTGTATGGCTAGGATCCCACTACACCATATTATTTGAGATCCTTTTGTGGTATGAAATGAATTGGCTTAGTGCTATGTGACATAGGAGTTGCCATATGCCCTTTCCACCCTAAGAGCAGGCACACAGTGAGTCCTCTGTCTGTGCCACTACAGTTCCTTGGAAAATCTTTTCCAAGTCTATGAACAAAAACAGCCAAAGCCTAGATAATGGCAAGCTTAGTGTAGTATAGTTGAGCAAACTGGAATTTGGAAACATTAAATCCTGTTACCAACACTTCTTCCCTCCTTGGTGATGGTGAGACTTTCTTACCTGGGGCCTTGGGCTTCTGTTCAGACAGGCAATGGAGTGGGTCTTCCGTGACTCTTTCTCCCATTAGAAACCTTCTCTTGAACAGGCATTTTTTTTTCTGCCAGCATCTTACATGTTTAGAACTCAAAGCTCACAACAACCAAGTAAGTATCCATTTCGCCTCTGCCCACGTTGGGGGTTGGAGGGAAACAGATTCATAGAGAAAACAAGAGAAGGAAAATTTAAAGAGGGGTATTTTAATGTGAGTCACTTTGGAAGTCCCAGGTGCCAATATCTGGCCCTCTGTCACAATCCTACCTCCCATAGAGCCAGGGCTCCCTGATCAGATACCATTTCTGTTTGTTGAAGGCAAAGGAAGCGTCCAGAATCTGGGAACATCAGAAAAACATTTCGGAGTGACAGCCATGGGCTGGGCAGTTCTCTGACTGACTCCTCCTCCCCGGGGGTGGGGGCTAGCTGCCGTCCATCCTCCCAGCCCATCATGAGCCAGAATCTCCCCAAAGAAGGGCCAGATAAGTGTTCCATCAGTGGCCATGGGAGTCTCAACTCTATCAGCCGCCACTCATCCTTGAAGAACCGACTGGACAGTCCACAGATCCGGAAGACTGCCACGGCAGGAAGGTCAAAAAGCTTTAATAACCATCGGCCCATGGACCCAGAGGTCATTGCACAGGTAATTGAGGGGCCCTGAACAACTAAGTAATAAGTTTACACTCACCAGTTCCACCCAGAGCAGCCCTGGCTAATGGTGCTGTATATATTCTATAGTGAATACAGCAAGTATCATAGATGTGAACCTGCCAAGACACCTTACTGAGCAAGAACCTGGAAGTAGAATTAATAGAAGTCTACCTTCTTACTCATATTCTGGCTGTTCACAGGCTGTTGAACTTTAAAGCCAGCAGTTAAAAATAGTTTGTTAAAGTCCATTAGCCTTAAGTCACTACAACTACAGCATTGTCTGGGGAGATGGTGGCCCAGTGGATAAGCATGCTTACTGTGCAAGCAAGATGAGCTGAATTCAGATCTACAGCATTCATGTAAAAGCCGAGCATGGCTATGTATGCCTGTGACCCCAGTGCTGGGGGATTAGAGGCAGACAGCCAGCCTCGCCAAAACAACAGGCTTCAAATTCAGTGAGACACTTCAGTGAATTGTCTCAAAAAAGATAAGGTAGAGAGCAATAGAGGAGGGGACCTGACATCTTTCTCTGGCCTCTGCTCACAGAACACATGGGTGGGTGGGTGAGTAGGTAGATAAGTAGACAAATGGATAGACAGACATATAGATGATAGAAGCACAACAGTAGACTTTGGTGAAGCTGAGACTCAAATATAGTTCACATCACATTTGTGTATTTCTCTGCCCATCACTGTTACCCACTTCCTAAAACTGGTCTCAATACATGTGGGTAGGTAATTAACCCACCATCTGCTTCTATCTTAAAGACCCCAAAGCATTCTTGTTGTTCGAAGCTCAGGTACTAGAAGGGCCTCCAGCCCAAGGTTCCAGGTGAGCTCCCAGGTTGCAGGACCTTCCTTCTCATCTGTACCACATTGATGACTGTGTTTTCCGTGAAATATTAGAAACCCAACCTGACCTCTAAACATCCAACTACTGGGGCCACTCCAAGCAGTTCTTTCAGACGTCTCTCCCAGCTATATAATTTTTACTAGAACAGGTAGGAACAAAGGGTTTTGTCATGACCTCTTCCTCACCTCATCTTCCGGGGTGATTGGGAAGGGGCAGTCAGAGCTCTGTTTGGTCTCTGTTGGCTTCACCGCTGCTCTGCTTAAGGAGGTGTACCTGATAAGCCCAGTGTTAAGCCCTGGGCCTGTGATGTCTTGCTTTGCTAGCCTTCTATTCTATTTAAGTTCCTAAAAATAATCGGCCTTACACCATGGGAATCATCCTTGATCCTCTTTTGGACAGCCATAAATCAAAGTGTTAGAAACTGAGAACATACTAGCTACATAACAGGATGGAGCCAGGAGATAAGAGAGCTCAGGAGTATAGCTCAGTGTTGCAAGCTCACAATGCTTGCCTAGCATGCATAAGCTCCTGAGTTATATCCCTGGCATTACAGGAGGGAAAAAGGAAGGGGAGGGCTAATAAATGCCATAGTGAAGGATGAAAATGAGTCACTGTCATCTATAGCAAACATAGATCACTCCATAGGACAGGAAGCCCTGAGTGGGGAGCCTGGGGCTGACTTG
Organism: Psammomys obesus; assembly: GCF_907164565.1. Lineage (NCBI taxonomy): Eukaryota > Metazoa > Chordata > Mammalia > Rodentia > Muridae > Psammomys > Psammomys obesus. Next base: position 69,439,003 of record NW_026585504.1, on the reverse strand, counting down.
AAACTTGGAATATTTGAAAAGTATTCTTGATCCCAAAGAGGAGTCTTGTGGTGGCTTTGGGATGCAATATAAACACAAGTTTGCAGAGATGGTATGGAAGCTGGGTACTCTCCTTGGATGCTTCTATACAAAGGTTCTTTGGTTCTTCCTTGAGCCCCTGGGCTGGGAGTGCTTTTTCCTAAAATCTGCAGTGTTCACTGATTGTAGATGCTAACTTACCTGTGTGAGCTTTGGCTCCCCCTTTTGGCCACTCTTTGGATTTCCTTTCCTGGTGCTGGGTAGAAGGAACCATTTCAAGGTGCACACTTGGATGAGTTGGGAAATTTAAGCATTGTCCTGATAAATCTTCAAGGACTTGGCTCTTGAACCTTCCTTAGCACTTGTGGAGTAAAGAATAACTCCTAACCATTGGCCTTGAAGTCAAGACAATAAAAAACATATTTGATCTCTACCACGTAAAATGTACTCACTATCTTTCAAACATACACAGAAATACAGAGAATTACATAATAAATCCCCTGTGTTCTCATGACCTTTCCCCCTCTCCATTTAATTATATGTCATTTCATTTGGAAGTGTTTTAGCACCTGACATGAAAACCAAGGACTCAGTTGAAAATACTCAGCTATTCTTTCCCTTTTAATAATGTTTTTCTTAGTTCTTAATAATACATTCATGCAACGTATTTGGTCATGTTCTCTGACTCCTCCTAGTGTCTCCCACTTGACTTCCCTCCCAACCTTGTGTCTTCCTTTTGTCATTGTCCTTTTTAATACTCCCCTTGAGTCCAATATACGTATTGGACTAATACTTCCCGTGTATATATTGGAAGTCTGATACTTCCCATACACCTACAGATATAAGGCCACTTTCTGGGGCATAGTTAACCTACCAGGAGGCCCCAAAAGTGAGTGACTTCCTCAGCAACCATCAACTGCCAGCAACTCGTCCAATAGTGTCGTGACCTGAGTTTCTGCTGGAATTTTGGCTGACGAGGTCCTGTGCAGGTAACCACAACTGATATGAGTTGATATGTGAAACAGCCTTGTCATAGCCAAAAATCATCAGTTACTCTTTCTAAATTCCTGATGATGAAAATCTCTGTCCCCTTTCTCCATACTCTGGATATGCATGTGTCCAAGGACTTTGGCCAAGTGAAAGAAGGTATTTTATAGTTGGTTTCATGGCTCGGCCTATTTGGGTGAAATGGGACCCTTCGGGACATCTGTCTTGGTTTGTTTTACTTCTTCCTTTTTCCTGTTTTGCAGGATATTGAAGCAACAATGAACTCTGCCCTGAATGAGCTTCGAGAGCTAGAGCGGCAGAGCAGTGTTAAGCACACCCCTGATGTGGTTCTGGACACCTTGGAACCCCTCAAGACCTCCCCAGTGGTAGCCCCCACATCTGAGCCCTCCAGCCCCCTGCATACTCAGCTCCTCAAAGACCCTGAGCCTGCCTTCCAGCGCAGTGCTAGTACTGCTGGGGACATTGCCTGCGCCTTCCGGCCTGTCAAATCTGTCAAGATGGCTGCTCCAGTCAAACCACCAGCCACACGCCCCAAGCCAACTGTCTTCCCCAAAACAAATGCCACTAGCCCTGGTGTCAGTTCATCTACTTCCCCACAGTCCACTGACAAGTCTTGTACTGTCTAAGGGGTATAACATAATTGTTGTAGACAAGGAGATTGACCATTATTAAAATCTTACTATTTAACTAGCTTGGGACTTCAGTTGAAAATTAGATTCTAAGTTGTTCTTACAGGAATTAGCCTTCCCATTACCCAGCCCTTGAGAATGAAGCCCTTGTTAACTGCTTTTCCCTTTCTGGTCTCCCCTTTCTTCTTCCCCTCTTTACTCCCCTCTGTTATAATCCAATCAGCTCCAGTACATACTGTTCTTAGGCTAGTCAGAGACAAGTTTTTCATTATTGGGTAGCTGTGGTATCTGCCAAGCCAAGATATGGGGACATGGGCCTATGTGTCTGTCCCTTCAAACCACAGAGGGCACCTTGGCCAGATGGTTGGCAGCAGCCACTCAGCTCTCAGTGGCATATTGCTTTGAGCACTGATTTAAAAAAATCATATGTAGCCCAGTTCTCATCTTACATAAATATATGTGTGTGTGCACATGCACACTCATGCGCATGCACACACACAGGTTTTTCTGCTCTCTGTTATAACCAGTTTCTCCTGGTCAAAGACCACTCTTTGTTGTAGTGTCAGTTCACACAGAAGCCACCAGGAGTCTCTGTTTTCATCACAAACTTTGTTCTGTTTGGAACAGAGAAATCTGGCCTTCAAATCTCTGTGTCATAGAAATTTAGCAGAATGGGACAGTCTTGTGATCTGGTGGGGGTTGGGATTCTGTCTTCTTCCTCTTGCTTCCTCTTGGTTACTGGTGTTTGCATTTGCTCTGCTCCATTCTGTAGATGTGTATCCCAGTCTTATTATAGAACTTTTAAAGTTGTTCTGAACATATAGACTTTTATTTGGTTCCTGTCTTTGTCTCTGACACACCATTTTCCATTTAAGATGGTTTTCAATATAAGACAGTTTTATAAAGCTAGTTCCTTTTAGAGTAAAAAGTCTTAAAGTTTTATTGTGTTTATGACAGGTTTGAAAAGGATAGGAAATGGGTCCTTCTTCCTCCCACTGTTTTTGGCACTTAAAAATTTTTAAATTCACCATTCTATTAAAAAAAAAATTAAGTTGCTCTCTGCTGATTATCAAAAATTGTTCCCAGATTTAAACTATGTCAAGTTCACTTCTTGGCTTAGTTTTTTTATAAGGATCTCTCTAGGGATGAACAGGGGCTTGGAAAGCCCTCATTAAATTCTAGAGATGGCACCTTTTTGAAACTTTTTTATTTATACAAACAAGGACAAATATGGGAACTTTGGCCCCACAAACTCAAATTTGTTTTTCCAAAGCCAGAATCTTAAAAAAGGAAAATATTGAAGTTTCACATTGGGGCCTGCCTTTGGCCTTTTCAGATGTGCTACCATTGGATGCTCTAGCCAGCTTTACAAGCCTGGTGCTTGGAACACCTGCTCTTCCTTATCTTGCTTCCCTGGTGCCAGAGCTAGGAAATTACACTTCAGGCTCATGTGTTTCATCAGTTTCTTGCAGCTCAGGTGTATTCCTCTTCTCTGTTTTCTAGTTTGAAACCTATGCTTTTATTTTAACTGTATTGTTTTCTGTAGTTAGAGATGTGGGATGTCATTTAGGTTGGAGAATCTGAATGTTCTTAGCTTGGGCTAGAAGTGATTCTTTTAGACCAACATGTGAAGCTGGTAGTTGGATCAGTAGAAAGTAGTGGATGTTTCTCCCTGAGTGAAAGGAGTGGGGAGCTTGAGGAAGTCGCCTGTACAAAGAGTAGCTCTGACAACACCAAGGAGACAGCTCTCTGAGCTGGGGAGGAGGGCTAGCGCTCCTTGAGTAGAGTGAGTCGGACTGAGAGGGCCACCCTTGGCCCTTTGGATGCCTGATTCTTACTGTTCTTTTTACTGACCTGTCGTCTTTACCCGGGCTTGTACTGCTCCTAAGCCAAGAGGGGCTTTCAGACCCAAGGATCCGTTTCCTTGCTGAATATTAAGACCCACCCTTCCCTTTTTACATTCCTCTTAATCTAGGTGATCAGAGTTTCCAGCCTGCCCTTTTTCCTCTCTCCAAGACACACCCTCTAAGAAGGTAAAAGCAAAGCTTCTAAAAGACCATACTTTGGGCCTGTTCTTTAGTTCTTGCCTTCTCCTTTAATCCTGTACATTATTTGTGTTTGTCATCCCCTTGGTCGATGTCCATCTGCTGATTTGCATAATGAACTGGACAGTGTACAAGTGGTTCCCTACTAACCCCAGCTTGGGAGCCTAACTGTCTTCCTTATCTCTGGTGCTTCTGATGCCTATGAGATGATCCTGTTAAAAGGAGTAGGAACTAAAAGGAGGAGAGTCCTCCTCAGCAGAGCTCACTTCAACTGGAATTGAGGTTGCACACTGTGATTTTTACACCCAAAAGCCAAAAGGAGCCGGCCACCCCAGGCCTTGGGAAACCAGCCTTCCTCACATAGGCTTGCCCAAAACCAGCATGATGCTTTCAAGAGCCCTGCTCTGCCCTTGTGGCATGGATCCTTTACCTGGTGTGGACTCAGTCTTTGGGGAAGAAAAGTGGAGTGGAACTGCCAGCATCACAGTTCAGAAAGTAGAGGAGTTTGCCACCAGCAGATTATGAACTGGAAATTCTGGTCTCTGCCAGCCTCCTCAGGCCACCCTCATTTATCCCCAAGGAAATGAGAAATCCCCCCACCAGGATCAACTGACCACTGGAAGGGCTGGTGTGCATGGACTTCCATCCAGAAGAAAACTTAGATCTTCCAGGGAACTGCAACGCTGTGGCGTCTAATTTGTATGTCACATTTGTGTAAAATGGTATGTTCTTTAAAATGGTGTTGATAACTGGAATATTGTATGTATGCTTGAAGATGCTTTGTGTGAACCTAAGACTTACTCAGCCGATGTTGGATTGGGGAAAATCCAAAGCACAACTTCAAAATAAAATACATTTTTAGGTTTCGCTGCTGTAAGTCATCTCCCTTCCCCTTTCCCTGAAAGTACTGATTGATCTGAAGTAGCAGAGTCAAAGCCTAGCAACAGTAGGAACAAGGTGACCTTGAGTTAGCCACCTTCTGTCTCCTTCATGCCAGTGTTTCCATTTAGCCCATGTGTGGAACCTCGGAGGCTTTGTAGGAAGTCTCCACCATATTGTTCACCAGCCTGTGGCCATCAGAACTTTCCTCAACAGAATCTACCTTTTGTTTTCAATAAGGACTGCTTTCATTTCTATCTTTATGATCAGAGTTCACCACTTGAAAGACTGAGACCTAGCCAGGCCATGATGGCTCACATCTTTAATACTAGCACAGAGGCAGGCGGATCTCTGTGAGATTGAAGCCAGCTTGGTCTACAGAGTGAGTTTCAGGACAGCCAGGGCTACACAGAGAAACGCTATCTCAAAAGAGAGACAGACAGACCTATAAAGCTGATTGGAAACTTAGCAAATATGACTAAGGGTGGCCAGATGTTTCTGTCTTTTAAGATTTATCATTTTTACTTAGTGTGTATGGTGGTGTTTTGCTTGCATGTATGTCTGTGCAATACATGTGTGTAGTGCCACAGAGGTCAGAAGGGAGCATCATCAGATCCTCTGGAACTGAAGTTATAGATGGTTGTAAGCCACCATGTAGATTTGGGAACTGAACCCCGCACCTCTGCAAAAACAGTGTTCTTAACTGCTGAGCCATCTCTCCAACCTTCCAATGGTTCTTGTTTTTACAGCCAGATCCCCAGACAGTCTGCCTCTGGCCATCCCCTGTATCTAGAAGGTCTGACTAACATGCCTTGCTACAGATAGAGGTGTAAGATACAGGAATGCCTTGTGTTTTAGTAGAAAGTGAGCTTAAGGGTGGAGTTGGTAAAAAGTAACAGCTCATTACTCTACCACATGCTCCTGCCATGATGTTACCAGAAGCCCAAAGCAATAAGGCCAGCCAATCATGGACTGAAGCCTCCTAGCTTGTCTCCTGGAGGCTTCTAAATGAGGAAGAACTGGGTCTTCAGAGTTTGTGTGTGTGTATGTTGTTTACTTGTTTAAGACAGGGTCTGGCATTCTAGCCCTGGCCATCTAAGAATTCACTGTCCTCAAACTCACAGAGATTACCTGCCTCTTCCTCCTGAGTGCTAAGATTTAAAAGCATGACCCACCATGCCCTCCAGAGGTTTTTTTGTTTGTTTGTTTTTGTTTTTTTCTGAGATGTTACTGAATCCTTAAAACAGCACAGTTGTCCTTGTCCTATCTGTGTGATGATTATATGCACAGTCCAGCTTACCACTCTTTCACATTCTGCCCACAGCTCCTGCTTTGTATGGGACTATTTGACTTCTTACAGTGTGAGTTGCTTTCCTACCCCAAGTAAGAACAAGTGTACATGCATACATTCATACACACATATTTGACTTTTGAGAATTTCATAAAGCATGTTTGATCATATTCATCTTCCCCCAGTTCTTCCCAGATTCAACCCCCTTTCCTTACCCACCCAACTTTGCCACCTGCCCTCATCAAGGGTGATTTGTGTTGCCCATATTCTTGGATGTGCAGCCTACTGGAGCATGGTCGCTTATCAGGGACAACATACACTCTTAGAGAAAACCAGCCCTCTCCTTCCCAGCTGCTAACAATTGGCAATACCTCAGCTGGTAGGGGAGGACTTCATGCCCAACTCCCTTCTCCACTCTGGGATTTGGTCTGGCTCTTGTATATGCAGGTCTTTTGCAATGTGTGCATCTTTAATAAATAGATACCAGATTACCAAAAGCAGCAAAATACCAAAGGAGGTAACAAATTAGAATGAATTCCACAAATCCTGTGTCAACATTTGTTTTTAGGGCGCTTATTATTATTCCATACATCCCTGAGGATAAGTCAAACCTGTCATGTTATTGGTATTACTTGTGTAAATAGTAATATAGAGGATCCTACCCCAGCCTTAGTAGCATGGATACCTTCCTCTTAGATTTGTCATTTTTATCTTATGTATCTGATATTGAGCTCCTTTTTGCCTTACCGGCCTATCTCATCTTCCTCTGTTGATGATGCTCTTGCAGCATTGTTGCCCTGGGGCCAAGCAAAATTGAATCTGTTCTACCACCCTGTGGTAAATGTGGACTCTCATACGCATTTCCCAACCTGGCAGCAGAAAATGAAAAGGGAATCCCTGAAGCCACTGAGTTTCTGAGATGGAGCCAGCTCTTAGGCTATGGGCAAAGCACCAAAGAGACTTTTAGAGAATCCTACAGGCAAAGGTCATTCTTTGGGGGTCCTCTTTCATATAAATTCTATTGGGGCCTTGATGGAAGCAGGTGGCAGTGAGCAGTCAATATGCAAGCTCATTTCAACTGGATGAAACCAAAACAGAAGACAAGGTAAGTGTGGATTATTTCATTTAAATGTCTGTAGATCCCATTTTTCCAGGATGTTAGGTGAGAAAGAATTTCGAAATGTACTTACAGTCCTCCTACTTCAGTCTCTTGAGTGCTGGAATTTCTAAGCATGAGCCACCACAGCTGGCAGGAAGTTTTCTTTGACTCAGAAGCTACCCCTGATAATACATATGGCAAAGAATCATTTAGTTAATCAATTTACTTCAATTTTTCTATTCAAGATCTATATTAAGCAAGAAAAACAATAGAGCTTGTTTCCTACCCAACACCAAAAAGGCGAAATAGATGAATGTGAAAATGAAACAAGATGCCAGGTTGGTTGGACAAGAAAGACCATTATGGAGCTGTGTGTGAGAATGTGTCAGTAGTCCCAAATATTCATTAGTTGAGGCAATAGGGTCACACCTTGAGACCAGATTTGGCAATTTAATTACTCCATTTCTAAAAGAAAGAGGAGGTCATTGTGTGAAATCGAGTGTGGAAAATTAAAAATTCTGCTTAGGGAGGCCTTGCTAAGATGACCAAGAGACTCAAGTGGGAATAGCAGACAGTAGATGTCTGAGTCTGGGCATTGGGGGATATCTTACCTGAAATCCAGTAGGAAGCATTCAAACTGAGATTCCTGAAATGATGTATAGATAGAAAAGGAAAAATCTCATAGATAAAGATGGATGGATGCATTAGGTGGCAGAAGGGCACATTGTTAGGATTTATTAGCAGAGTACCTGGCAGGTTAGGGCCAAGGTATACCACAGAGATCACACCATGCAACAGATCTTATGTAAGAGATTTACTGGGGTGGGGGAGCAAAGGGCCATCTCAGAGACAGACAGAGAGAGACAGACAAACAGCGAGAGAGGACTGTGATGTCAGGGACTTTTTAAAGTGTTGATGACTGGTGATGACATAGCTGCTGGCACTGAGTCACTGAAGGCAAGCTGGGGGAGAGCCCAATTTCTGACACACATGCTACAGAAATCAGGAAAAGGAAGTACTTGACAAAAGTAGAGATCAACTGTTGAATGCCCAGTGCCAAGGACTAAGATGAAACTCGTGTCAAGAAGTAAGCATTTTCTGCTGGTCATGGTGGGGGCATGCCTCTAATCTAAGCACTTGGGAGGCAGAGACAGGAGGATCTCTGTGAGTTCATGGCCATCCTGGTCTACATAGCAAGATCTAGGACAGCCAAGACTATATAGAGATAGTCTCTCAAAATACAAAAAAGAAAAAGAAAGGAAAGAGAGAAAGGAGGGAGGAAGGGATGGAGGGGAAAAAAGAAGCATTTTTCAGTAGATGATAAATGAGTCTTACTGGAGTGGCTAGTAGCAGCAAAAAAAGAAAGACCCAGCAGCTCAGTGCATGTGGAACATCCAGACTGGCCAAGGACCAGAGCTGGTTCTGAAGATAGACAGAGTTGAAGCACATCTGCTCCATGGGCAGACCCAGAAGAAAGACAGGAAGGAATATGGGGACACAGATGAATTGCATAGCACAAGTGGAGGTGATGGCTCCAGCAGAAGGGGCATGTGGTCCTGTCTCTTGGGAGGAACAGCAGATATTAGGGTAAGCAGAGACAAGCAGTAGCTGTTAAAGGTTGAGTTCATTTTCAATTGCTTCTTTTAGTTCAGTTAAATTGAAGGCAGGGTCTTAAGCTGAGTGTGGGAAGGATGAAACAAATTTCCAGATTAGGAGCAATGACAGATAATTGCACAAGGACCAGGTCTCTTGGGGCCTGGATAGTGCACCCACAGCCCCTTTCCCTCTGCTTGGGAAGAGCCAGGGTACCAGTTCTGGCTGTAGTATTTGTCCCTCCTGCACCAAAGCTCCTGGGCAGGGTTGACTTATGAAAGTGAGAGGGAGCTATAGGTTCTGAAGTTTTGTCGTTGAACCCTTGTAACTAAGTACAGCAGTATACACAGCCCTTTCTTACATTTGTTTGAGACCTTTCTTACTTTTAAGGCATTGTAAAACAACATGTGGAAGTAGGGGTGGCTGCTGCAACTACTACTGGGTATGGAATCCAGCCTTATGCATGCCAAGCAGTACTAAGCCTGAGCTTAGTACCCCAAGCTACCTGATAAAAATAAAAAATAAAAAACAGGTTCTAGTTCTGTTGTCCTGTTCAGACACTGACTCTGAATTGAATTCCTAGGCTCAAGTGAACTGCCTTCCCCAGCCTTTCTAGAAGCTGGAGCCACAGATACATGCCAGCACACCAATAACACTATCCTCTCTGGACCCACTGGATAGCAATCCTATAAGAAAGGTTAATTGACTTAAGTTCTATTTAGGAGGTGGCCTTGATGGTGATGTAGCAGCAGCCCTTTCTCCACACCAGCCCCCATCAGTAGCAATGACGCCTGAGATTATTTTCCCCAGAATTGCCATCACAACACACACCAACACTCACACACACACATTCCCTCTGGTCCCTGTGCTGTCTCTGGCTGTCATGTTATCTTCAGGTGGATCTGTCAATAAGAGCTCCAGGCCTGTTCTTGCAGCTCCTCCCTGTGGTGGGGTGGAGCTGGCAGAGGAAATCACCAGGTGTGGCCAGGGGAAAGTCCCACCAACATACTAGAGAAACATGGAATTTCCTGGTTTTAACCCATTACCCAACTACCCATTCAGAGCTGACCAGGGCAGCACAGCATAGACCCCTTCCAGCTTCCCAGTACATTTGGGGCACTGGGTTATGGCTGGGAAGGTGGCAAACCATAGGCAAATTACTATAGGTGTATAGGACTTAATGCCATCAAATGTGGTCTGAAAAAAAACACTTCCAGACTCAAGTTTACCAGATATTCCATCCCCTCCCATCCAAACCATCTAAAGCATATCACACCTCCATGCTGTGGTCAGAAAACTGCCTGAGGGCAGGGGTGCCCAGTTTTGCTGTGTGTAAAGTTAGTCAAAGCAGAGGCTATGACCTGGGTGTGTGCTTGTTCCTGCAGGCTCTAAGGAAGACAAGTCCTGTCCAGCTTCTAGGAGGAAGCTGGACCTCCTGGGCCTTTCTAGGCAGTTTTCAACTTGGTTAACTTGTTTGACCTCTTCAGGTGACTTAAAGCAGAGCCCTGAATTTCCCTCTGGAGAAGCCACCACAATACTCAGTGTTCTATCACAGAGGCCCCAGCCTCAGTTCTTGGCTTCTTTGTGGCTCAGATGATGGTCCTATGGCTTCTACTTGACAGCTTACAGCACACTCTTTCCCTTTCCTGATGGGGAGTGGAGATGTGTATTGCAACAGCTGAGCTGCCTGTCTCTTTAAGAGAGAGAGGAAGGGAGGGAAAGAGGTGGGGAGAGGAGAAAGAGAAAGAGAAGTGAATCAGAAGTATGATAGAACTAAGAGCTTGGGCTCTGCTGTGCTGGGAAACCCACTGCCATCAGAGAGGCAGGCCCAGGACTATCACTACTAGCTTTGCCTATGGATCCCCGGGGCCCATGGCTACCAGGATACTCTTAGTACTGACAGTGACTGACTTCAAGACCTGAAATCCCTGGGGATACCACCCAGTCCCATAAGTCTGCATTCCTCTGCAGTTGAGATAGGAGGAGTGAGTGTGTAGGTCTGTGGATGAGGGTGGCATGGGGGAGCCAAGTGGGGCAGCTCCAAGGTAACATTCACCTGAATGACCCCTCCTTGTGTCTTTTCTGTGGGTACTGGGAGCTTTGTGGTGCCCCACAACTCCCTCTGTAGGAAAACATTCTCAGAAAGGACTGTTTGGAGTCCAGGAAGGGGCAGGGACCACTATGACCCCAAGGAGAACCACTATCGGCCAACAAGGCTCTCTTCCCAGGCTCTGCTTCCCAACATGCTAATGCAAAGCTGGAGTTCAGCTTTGGGTGCCTCTAACTGACCTCTGCCTGGGATCTTTTTCCTGAGACCCAAAATAGCCAGGAGAGGCTCTCAGAACAGCTGGAAAGAGGCTGGGAAACCCCCAGATCTGTAGGGAAGGCTTCAGCAGGAAAAGGTTAAAGGGCTGTGACTGGTGGCCTTTGATGGGGGCTGAGAATCAAACAGCACAAAAGGAACCTCTCATCCTCCCACCCTTCTCTTTCCAGTGTAGCTCAGCTCCTAGACTTGCCCCTGACAGAAAGCATAACACACATTTACCAGGGAGAGTCTTTACCTGATTCTGAGCCACTTGGGGTGCAGGTGAGTATGTTTGCCACAGAAAAGCCCCCCCAAAAGGGTGGGAGTCCACAGGAAGGCTGGTATTGACTCACTGAAGGCTGCTGTGCTGCATCTTCTGTGTACAGAAAGAGCTTGGGGCAGGGGGTTCAGAGGTGACCCAGATGTGCCATAGTCAGAGTTTCTAGACACCGAACCCAGGATCATATGCATCTCACTGCCCATCTCCCTGACTTCAGCTGTACTTTGCCCCAGCACCAGGGCTTGGTTAAGGACCGGCATGGATAGAGTTATGAAGGTGATATAATCTCCTGCCCCCAGATCACCTGGGCTGGGGCCTTGACCTCCATTTCAGCATTCCCTGTCTGAGCAGGGGCTGATTTTTCAGCCATATGGAAGAAACTTGGGCAACTCATTCACATTGCCTTCAAAAGATCTCAGCACCCTTACTTTTGCATAATGCAAACATGAGTGCAGTGTCTGAAACTAGGATGTGACTACTAAACTCTTCAAGTGGCTTCTGGCTCAAAAGCTGACATTTTCCAAGATTTACACTTTCAAAATAGACTATAAGCTGGGATATAGCTCACTCAGTTTGTAGAGTGCTTGCCTAGCATGCACGAAGTCAAGGATTCAATCCCCAGCACCAAGTCAATAGGGAATAGTGGTACACACCTATAATCCAAACATTTGGGAAAGAGACACAGAAGTTCAAGATCATCCTCAATACCAGTGAAGGTATCTGGGCTACTCTGTCTTTAAAAAAATACATACAGAAAGTGCACAGAGTTGAGCCACCTTTGGTTTGAGAAACAGTGAGCTGCTAGAGCAGGAAGAGGCCCTGCCTAATGCAACTTTATTTCAAAGCATTTTAGGGGTGGTGGCCCTTCTTAGGCTCCTGCCTTCAGGAATCCCAAAAGGCCAGCTGTGGCCCTATTTGGCAGACAGGCGGTGAGGGTAACTTCTGAGGTTATATTTTCTAAAACCAGTTGCTTTAGAGGAACCAGATTTTGGAGAGAACAGGATGAGAGCAAAATTGGGGAGCAGAGTTGTGGAGGGTTTCAGATCTTCCCCCAGAGCTTTTGAGCCCTTGCCTTTGATGGTCCTAGATCCTCCCAAGCTCTCCTCCATTACCTTCCCCTCCCTTCTTCTCCTCCCATCCTTCCTTCTTAGCTGGCTTCCCTGCAGCCCCAGTCCTTCTGGTAAAGCAGTGAGCGAGACATGCCTGCCTGGTGAGCAGCTGTTAGCTCCTAGCAGTAGGAAGTTAGGGGTCACAAGAGCAGAAAGGAGGCATGTGAAGATGAGAGTTCAGGCTCATGTTGCAACCCTGGATATTTGTGGTGGTGTGACTGCCTCTGCCTGACCCCTGCTGACCCACGGCCCTTCCTCCTGCAGTGAGTCTGCTTCCTGGGACAATCCCAGGCCCGGATGTAGAAACTCTTGAGTCCCTAGTGCCTAAAAGAGGTGATACAGAAAGGTTTGTTCCTGTAGACTGGCCTACCTCTGAAGGGTACTGGAAGGGACCAGGGCACAGGTAGAACAGAGGCAAGCTTGGGACCCAGTAGGACTCTCCTGCTACAGTTTGGCTTTTTTGGCTTCCTGTGCCACCACTTCTCCAGCCTCCTTGCCTGTGCATGGCCACATGGAGCTCTTTATGGGATGGTCTTGGGAGCTGATGGCTCACTAACAGTATCTATTGCAGGTCAGGCATGGGACTTTGGACCCCCACGTACTTGTTTGTTTTTTTGTTTGTTTGTTTGTTTGTTTGTTTGTTTCCCAGATGGAAGTTAGCCAAGGCCATGAGATGCAGAGTACAACTAATTACCTTTGGCACACTGATGACCTGCTAAGGCAGGGGGCCACTGCCGGTGTGTACAAGGCCTGAAACAAGGTAGTAGCAACTCTGTCCTCAGGCTCCTTTATGTCCTAGAGCTAGACCTATATTAGTCATTAAGATTCTATGTAGGTGGACAGGGTTCCAGGACTCTCCTTTCTGATGGGAAAGGACTATATAGGTTTGGGCTGAGGTATGGGATACTGGAAAAATTTCTTGCAATGGTGCCTCTTTCAGAGACATGTTGGTACTAGGGAACAAGACAGAAGGGGAGGTGACAGCAGGTGGGATCTAGGAAGAGCAGGGCTGGGAGGTTAGGCCTGTTTGGGTTTGTTTTATAGAGGCTACAGAGCTGTGTCAGAACACACTCTGTGCTCAGGAACCAGTGGCAGAGTAGACAGCCTGGGCAGTTCTTATCTATGGCAAAATGAGCAGTAACACAAGTCATTTCCTGTGGGATAGCAGGTGTGTCACTTCCAAGTGCTGCTCCAGCCCTCTGAGTAGGGGATGTAAGCCCATCCATCCCCTGCTTCTCTCCTCTGGGGCTGGGTTAGAAGAGAGATTTAAAGAGAAGGGAGGATAGCAGCTCCCTAGCATGGGTAGAACCTGTGATTCTCACCCTGTGCCCACATGCTAGAAATCAGGGGAAGTGGTTGCTGTAAAGGTCTTCAATTCAGCCAGCTACTGGTAGCCCCCTGAGGTGCAAGGGAGGGAGTTTGAGGTCCTGGGGAAACTGAATCATCAGAACATCGTCAAGCTGTTCGCTGTGGAGGAAACAGTGGGTCATCTACTTGGTCAGAGAAGGAGCTCTTGACCTTTGCAATCCAGAGAGAGGCAAGCCATGCTCATCATCAGTCCAGAAGCATTTGCGGGAGGGGTGGGGGTGTTGGGAGGGCTGTCAAAGAACTCAAGGGTGTGGGATCACACGGGGAAATCATTGGAAAAGGAAAGGGAGAATCAATGCATACTCAGAGAGGGCTCTTAGGAAAGGTAGCCTTGGGTTGGTTCCTGTGTCTGAGATGGGTACAGCAATAAGGCCAAGCTAGAAGCTGGGACCCAGGAATGAGGCTGTAGGCTCTAGGTAAACAACCTCCTGGCAGGCAGAAGTGAGAAGTCCTCTCCTCCCCAAGCCACCTCCTGTCCTGTGCACCGGGAAGCAGCCAGCAGAAGGTGCTGGTGATGGATTATTGCTCCAGTGGGAGCCTGCTGAGTGTGCTGGAAGACCCTGAGAACACCTTTGGGCTTCCTGAGGAGGAGTTCCTGGTGGTACTGTGCTGTGTTGGTGAGCCATGCCCTTTCTCCCAGGCCCAGGCCCTCTACATGGGCAAAGACCAGGACAAGTGTGATAGTCTGGTAGGCACCTAGTGGGCCTGAGGCAGAGAGATGGGCCAGGAAGACCCACGTGTTTGATTCAGCTCAAAGCTGTAGGAAGACAATTCTAAAACAATTGTTTTCCAGTGTTGAAGGCAGGTAGCATCAGTCACAGTAGTCAACAGATGAAACGGCCCAACACTTTGGATAATACATTGTGGTGCCTGCAGGTGGTGGAGTATAACTGTACAGAGGGAATTCTAACACACATGGCAATGTGGATGAAACTGAAGGACACTTTGCTGAGGGATGTACTAGCCACAGAAGGGCAAAGACCACACTTGACTGGGACGCTTAAGGTAGTCAGGTTGCTGGACACAGAGGTAGAATGTTGCACATGCGTGGCACTGGAAGCATAGAGTAAGGAGCGCTGGTTAATGGGTGTGGAACTTCATCTGGAAAGGAGATGAGTGTTGGTTTGCATGATAGTGTTAATGTGCTTACAGCCACTGTGTGCTTAAAAACTGTTAAATTGAAGGGCCTGGTTGCACACTGGGGAGGCTGAGACAGGCCAATCAGGAATTCCATGGTAGCCTGGGCTACATTGTGAAACATATCCAAAACAAAAAATTTTAAATGATAAATTTTGTTGGGTATGTTTTACTACAAATAAATAATAAAATGGAGAATGTGCCCTGGGCTCCCCAAAGAATCTGAGTCTGATATTCTAATGTCCTTGGGAACCCTTCCTTCTATTTATTTTTACATTTTAAATTATTTATTTTGTGTTTATGAGTGTTTTGCCTACATGTGCGTATGTGTGCTGTGTGTGTGCCTGGTGCCCTCAGGGGTCAGAAGAAGGTTTCAGATCCCCTGGACCTGGAGTTACAGATGACCGTGAGACATCCTGTGGGTGCTGGAAACTGAACTCAGGTTCTCAGGAGAAGTGGAAAGTGCTCTTAACTGAACCATATCTCCACCCCTTAAATTTTTATTAAATTATTTTTACTTTATGTATATGGGTGTTTTGCCTGTCTATATATGTGACTGGTGCCTGCAGAGGCCAGAAGAGGGCGCTGGAACTGGAGTTCCAGTTGCAAGATGACCTGTGGGGGCTGGGAATCGAACCAGGGTCATCTGGAAGAGCATCCAGTGCACTTTACCAATGACCCATTTCTCTAGCTTGGAATGTCCTTTCTTTTCCCTGGGGGGTTATCCCTGGTCTCCAGTTTTTTTTCCCTGTACCCTTGAGCTCCCTGTGGCAACTCCCTGTCTACTTGGATCCAAGGAAAGAATCTTCATCAGGACAAACACTAGATGAGCCGCCAAGCTGTCAGTGCTCTGTCTGTCTCCAGTGGCTGGCATGAACCACCTGCGGGAGAACGGCATTGTCCACTGTGAATATCATGCGCCTGGTGGGGAAGGAGGGGTAGAGCATTTATAAGCTGTCTGACTTCGGGGCTGCCCAGAAGCTGGATCATGATGAGAAGTTTGTTTCTGTCTATGGTACAGAAGAGTACCTGGTAAGTGACATGTTGGAGACCCTCTGCCCCAAGCTAATGTGCTTCCTGAAGATACCCTAGGAGTGTCCCTCCATGGCTGCTCTCTGCCTTTCTCCCATAGCACCCTGACATGTATGAGCGGGCAGTGCTTTGCAAACCCCAGCAAAAGGCGTTCGGGATGACTGTGAATCTCTAGAGTATTGTGGTGACCCTGTACCATGCAGCCACTGGTAGTCTGCCCTACATCCCCTTTGGTGGGCCCTGGCACAACAAGGAGATCATGTACGGTGGGCTATGGGACAGGGAATGAAAGGGACAGGCCCTGAGCAGGCACCTGGCCCTTCCCCCATGGAACCCTGCTGCACCTCTGGCCCTCAGGCCCTACCTTGATTCTTTTAGAGCCACTTTTAATCAAACCAGAAGCACAGCCTCACAGCCCTGACTTGGTAGAGAACATTCATATCTCCTTGTCTTAGATCAGTGTTCCCTCTAGCCCTGACCCCATTCCTAGCTCACCACATCTCCACCAAGGCTCAAGGATGCCTACAAGGTTACAGAACCTGCAGGGGTGAAGACAGAGCTGGAACCCAGGTCCAGGGTCTTCCTAGTGTCTCTCGTTGACTTATAGGAGGAGCTGAAGACAGGGGCTGCCATGATGTACTGCCCAGAACAAAAAAGATGTAAAGTAGTGACAAACCAGTGAAATGAGGAGCCCTGCAATACAAGGATCTACTGAGTTATAACTGATGCTGCACAGAAAAAAAAAAAAAAAGTACCAAGTCTTGAGACAAGTTCCCATGGTTCTAGCTGTAGGGCAATTGGAAAATATCTACTGGACCTAGTGCTGAGAGTTCATTATAAATAAATCTTGGGGAAGAAAAGCAGAAGTTTACAATGGCTGTAGGTAAAAGGCAGTTAAGAGGAGAGGGCTTCGGAGTGGCAGAGCAGTCCACAAAAAGTATTTGTCTTTACTCTGGTTGCAGTTAATGGTCTGCAGGGGTTATAGAGAAGAAGGGCACAATGGCCTTGGAGGTCTGAAGTGCTAGGATCTAAGGCAAGCTTTCAGCATATGGTCAGGAAGTGAAATTGACTTTGGTTTTCTCAGAGCTGATCTACAGTTAGCTGCTCTTCTCTTCTCCATCTTGTAATAAATGAAAGACATCTGAGTTGTTGTTGTTGTTTTTCTTATCAGTGTGTCATAAGGAAGCATGTCATGCACCCTTGGTCCTGGGACAACCTGTATGGAACCAGATTTAGGGACAAGGAGGAAAGTTGGAATGGAATGGGCTGTTGGGGAAGGATAGACTGGAGGGGCAGTTAGAAAAGTGAGGAGAAAATGTGTGGTGCTGAGCTCAGTATGGCACGGATGTGAAGGTGGCTGGACCTGGTATAGCCACAGTGACAGTGAGAAGGGCTCTGCCTAAAGCAAGGAGCTTGGCTGGGCAGAGGTGCGAGCCAGGATGCAACAATTTCATTTTCCAGCCTTCCTCACAGTGGCTGGGTGACAAAACTCTGTTTGGAGTTTATTGTTTCTTAAAGTATGGTGGATGGATGAGAAAGTTTGATGAATGGGTGGGGGACTAAAGACCTGATTCTACCCCACCACAGGTATAGAATCACCACTGAGAAGCCAGCCGGGGCCATTTCAGGGACTCAGAGGCAGGAAGATGGGGCCCCTGGAGTGGAACTATAGCTCCGTCACCTGCAGACTGTCCATGGAAGTGGACACCTCCCTCTGCTGAGTCCAGATGTCCAGGCTATCTCAGCAGAGCTCCGGGGCCCTCCACTCTTCTTCTGTAGCATGTGGAGTTCTATTTGGGTGCTCAGGTCCTCATATTTTGTATGTGTAGGGGCTGCAGAGCCAGCTGGTGCCCATCCTAGCCAACATCCTGGAGATAGAACAGGCTAATTGCTGGGGCTTCAATCAGTTCTTTGCAGAGACCAGTGACATCCTGCCGCAAACCATCATCCATGTCTTCTCCCTGCCCCAGGTGGTCTTGCATCATGTCTACATCCATGCCCAAAACACGTGAGTGGAAACAACAGAGAGAGGGAAGAGAGCCTCCCTCCCTTGTCTAAGCAGTGCTGTGGGTCCAAGGGTGCTTCTCCCAAAAAGCATTTCCATCAAGTCAAGTTGAACAGACTTCCTTGTCTGTGCTCCAGACTTCGTGCTATTCAGGTGAGACACTCTAGTTCCCAGGTTTGTGATTTGTTGTTCATAGAACCCCTTTACTCACTAAATTCTTGGTCTTCGATGTTTGAGACAGGATCTTACCATGTATCCCCACCTGACAAACTCTCCATCCTCCTGCCTCAGCCCACGAGCTGGGGTCAGCATGTCCTCTAACACCTGGAGCACTGTATGGGGTCAGGAGAGTTTTAACAAGGGTACAGCAGGATTGGGCACAAAGGCAGAGGTTAGGCATTGGAACTCTGGACCCTCTTCCCAATTTGCATGAACTCTGTCCTTTTCCTCTCCATTTTTGATGAAAATACCACACACAGACACCCTTCCCCAACCCTACCCTAGAAAAGTTGAACCCTACCCTAGAAAAGTTGAGCCCTCCCACATGGTGCCTCCTGACACTTCCCTTCTCTCACATGTCTAGGATTTCCATATTTTTGGAGGCTGTATATGAGCAGACCAACGTGGCCCCCAAACAACAGGAGTACCTCTTTGAGGGTCACCCCTGTGTCCTTGAGCCAAGCCTCTCAGCACAGCACATGGCCCACACAACTGCCAGCAGCCCTCTGACTCTGTTCAGCATGGCCAGTGATACACCCAAGGGGCTGGCCTTCAGAGACCATGAGTAGGGCCACTCAGGCTGAATCTTTAACACTTGAAGCAGTCTCCTCTAGAGTCTGTGGGTTTCCAACCCAGGGCATGTCTTGTTTCCCTGGTGAGAGTTTCTCTGGCCCACGGAGTAGAAGTGAATTGAATTTGGGTTTTAATTCTATGCATACCTCTGAGTTGCCATGTGACTTGAGCTGGTCACTAGACTTCCTTGTGTGGCCCCAATCCTCCAACAGAGACTGGGCATTTGGAGACATTTAAGGCCTCAACAATTTCTACCATTGGTGGGGAGTATCTTGTGTATTTTGAGTTGGAAGAAGTGTGAGTCCAGGCTGCAGGAGAGAAGGACAGGTGGACAGAGGCTTAGAGATTTGCTCTTTCCTTGATTTCTAGAAGTAATATTCCTTCTCATTTGGATCATGCGTAGTCCTCCTCTTAGGGGAGGGGGGAGCCTTTAACCTTGCAAGAGAATAGGGATATACTGGATGTAAAGGCAGGGCTTTAGGATGTAGTTCTTGAAATGACCACAAGGTGGCAGTAAAGAACTGAGACTTTGAAGATCCACAGAGTCAAGATTTGCAAGGACAGCTTTAGGTGGGAAATCAGCAGCTAGGGGTGACTGTGAGCTGGGAATAAGAAAAGATGGCCTCAGAGTTGACCCAGTCCATAGAAGCAGACTTTTCAAACAGAGTCTTTGTCTGCAGCTGCTCTGGACATCCCAAAGTTCGTCCCCAAGGTCGACCTACAGATAGATTACAGCACAGCTAAGGTGAGGGGCCACCCCAGAAGGCAGAAAGGGGTTTGACAGGAGGAAGGACTGATCCTGCCTATCTGTATGTTTCAGAGGGTGCTGGGAGCTGGCTACCAGGCCCTGTGGCTGGCATGGGTCCTGCTGAATGGGCAGGCATTGATGCTTCAAGGGTTATGCTGGGTCCTGTGAGTACTGTGGAGGGCTGGGGGCAGAGCATAACACACCCACCCAGACCTCTTTTGGCCCTCTGTAAGGCTATGCCTACATGCACAGTGCCCTCTGGTCGACGTGACCCTGACTTGGACTGCTCTCACACAGGGAGGTGCTTCAGAACATGTGCCAGCAGACACTAGAGGTCACACGGACAGCCCTTCTCTTCCTCAGCAGCAGCCGGGGCTCTGAAAGGTGGGTGTGCTGCCGGGGCCAACTGAGTCCCTCAGCTCTCCTCTCTGCTCCTCACCCCTGCAGTGCATCGGCCCTCCCACACACAGAGTTCTCACCTTCTGCAGCGTTAGTACTCGCACCTTATCATTCATATCCTTTCTTCCCAAAGGCGTCTCCATCCCGGCCTAGCACTGCCTCCTGCAGGAAGAAATCCATGGGGGCACTGCCTCCCTGGGCTCCAGGGCAGTCCCTTAACCCAGGAAGGGCAGCCTCCCAGCTCCCCGAAATGAAATACCCTCTTGTACCCCAGAAAGAGCAGGCCCCGTACCCCAGGTAGGGTCTTAATTTACTAGGACATTGAATGATTCAAAACACTCATTCTGTACCAAGCCCCAGGGAGAATAAAAGGGGGGGGGGACTCATTCCCAGGTATTGTCTCTGCACACTGAGGAAAATCCAGATTGTTTCAGCCTCTGCAGCTTTTGCTCTTATTTAGTTTCAGTGGGTCTTCCTCTTGTCCTTGCCTTCTGAGGTGGAAAGAGAGCCTGGGAAGGAGGAAGATAAGTTAATGAAGGACAGGGAGAAAAAACAAGAGATCCACGGGCCAGGCTGCTGTTGAGAAATGAACATACCCTAAATCCTGAGAGGCATAGTGTGGAGGTCATGAGAGATGAGAGTTCTTTAGCCCAGGGAAGCTTTTCCCATCAAGCTGTGACAAAGTGCCTGAAATCCCACCCCCTTCCTCCAGCCCACCCTGAAAACCTGAGCCTTTCCCTCAAAAGTGCAGGGAATTTCCAAGAGTGGGCTGGATGTCTGTGTCCAGAGCTTTGTAGAAAGCTCTTTTGATGAGGTAATGATGAGATAAAGGGGGAAAAGTGTTTGCAGGTGACAGAACTGGAGCCCATTGTAGCCGAGTCTCTTCAAATGGTGACAGAGGGTGGAAGCCTTCTGAAGCACCCTTATTGGACATCCTCTACCCAGTGTCCTCGGCAGGTCACAGAGATGGCATCTAAGGGTAGGATGTGGCATCTATCCCTCAGAAGGGTCCTACTGCCTTGGTGCACTCAATCTTTCCTTGGCACATGAGCCTAGGAAAGGGAGCCAAGTCACCAAGGTTTTAAGCCCAGAAAGCCTAGGTTGGTAGGGGCATGGAAAGAATGTTGTGAGGCAAATGTCCTGGATTGAAGTTAGAGATGTGGATGGGGAAGACATGGAGTCTGGAGGGTCCACTTAGAGAGGTTGGTACCAAGAGAATGACAACTGGTGATCCTTTGTGGGTACTCAGTCTGGGTAGAGGCATGGAGAGGAAGATGTGGGGTGTCTGTCTGCCCTGGACTGATGGGTGGTGGGAGGAGGCAGGTTGTCAGCTAGACAGGATCTCCACTCTGGCTCCCAGGCTCTGAGGCCAGGAGTGTCAGGTGTTTGTAGGAAGATGGAACAGAAAAGAACCTGGGCAGAGAGGTTTGTAAGGGACCACAGGCTGGTCAGTATGTTTTCCTGCCTGGGCCTCTGGCCAATATCTAAAGCCCCCTGATCTAGTACTTTGCAATCCCATTCTTTCCTACTGTAGATTCCTCCAAGCCTTAGAGTATAAGTGCTGTGGCCACCAACTCCCTCTACAGTGGAATGGGGAATTTTAATGAGTGAAATTTCACCTTTGATGATGGTATCAGAGTGTTATTTCCTTCCCAGCTGGTCATCTTTCCTTTCTTCAGTGTGCTTTCTTGGCACGGCAGGCTTCCTAGCCTTTCTCCCAAGGGTCTCTGGCTGGAGGAATATCTGGACATCAAGACAGATATTCAAAACCTCAGCAACCTTGAGGTTTCCCCACTTCCCAAGCCCCAACAATACACATTGACTCCCTCAACAAGTCAACAGTCACACATGGGATAACTGCTATGTGCTAAACACTGCAAGGCCCCAGAGTTCTCTAGTGGATAAAGCAATGCAGTATTGCTGCCTTCCTGTAACCTCCAGCTGACTCCTGAGACTCTGCTCACCTCTCCCTTCCTTCCCTGACTCTGCATTTCCAAGCAAAAAGATACAGAATTCTCTCTGTAATTGTTATCATGTAAAGACTATGCTGGCTGGGCACAGTGGCACATGATTTTTAATCCCAGCACTCAGTAGGCAGAGGCAAGGGGATCTCTCTGAGTCTGAGGCCTGGTCATAGCAAGCAAGTTTCAGGACAGCCAGGACTATATAAAGAGACCCTACCCAAAAAAAAGAAAGAAAGAGAAATAAAAGAGAAAAATAAAGAGAATATATGCTAGACAGGAAAGTGGACACTGGGTTCTATGCATAATCAAAAAGCTATTTGCAATTGATACCTGCTGGCAAAGGGAAAATAAGTTTTCTTCAATGGCGTATCACTGGGTATAACAACTACTTCCACAGCAGACCCCATGGCCAGGAGTACTTGGCCAACACAAAATGAATCCATGGTTGGGAGAGAATGGGGTATGACTATATTTGATTTTCTCTTACTGTTTTGTTTGTTTGTTTGTTTGTTTTGATTTTTTGTTTTTGAGGAGAGAAAAAGAATATAAAGTTGGGTGGGTAGGAAATATAGAAAGGATCTGAGTTATGAGAAAGGAAAAACATGATCAAAATATATTATATAAAAAAATTAATAAAAACTAGGAAAAAAAAGCTTTTTAAAAAAAGTATATATGCTAGTAGGAAGCCAGGAAGTAGAGAAGCACCTCCCACCTGACAGTGGTCACCACACTTTGGTCCCTCCTTTCTCCATCAGTCACCACCTTTTTGTTCCTTGGTGTTTTATAACCTGCTTTTCTCAGCTAGTGAGCTCTCTTCTGCCAGTACATTCACATCTGCTCTGTACCCATCATGATTGGGAATTTTCTATCATAACTGTCCTACAATTTCTTTTTAAAGCTTGTTGTGTCCAAACTGGGAACCAGTCCAGAACCACATTTTGTGTCTAATTTTGTTACTTCAGTTTCATTTTGTTTCTTCCCTTTCTTTTCATGCCACTGACTCATTTGAGGTTCCCAGTTCATGGCCCACCTCAGCTTCATAGGACTTCCTGCTGTCATTTAGTTTCTTCTTCCTCTCTATGATCTTTGGTAAGTTCAGGGTTCCATGGACTGTTGGATTCAAGTTAATCATCTTGTGTTAGAACACACCATAGACCAAGCTGGGTAATTCCTAGTGTACATGACGCACATAGTAGCCATGTGATTCCTCTGCTATGTAGGAATATTTTTCCTGCAAAAGAACCAGGGTAGTGCTACCTTGTCAACTTGAAATGTCCACCTCTCAATCATTGTTAATTGAGGTTAGTCTCAGTCACTTCACTGGGGCAGTGAGATGCTAATGACCCAAGTCTTGGACTGTGAACTAGTACCCTCCCATCAACGTGTTATTGGTTGCCAAGAAATAGTTTCTTTCTTAGTTTTTTGAGACAGCATTTCTCTGTGTGTAGCCTTGGCTGTCCTGGATTCACTCTGTTGACCAAGCTGGCCTCGAACTCACAGAGACCCATCTGCCTCTGCCTCCCTGAGTGCTGGGATTACAGGCATGCACCGCTAAGCACAGCTAAGAAAAACAATTTCTACTGGGAAGAACTTAATTCTATTCAGTTATAGAACTTTTTAACAAGGGTTTTACCAATAGCTACCTTGCATTGTAGGCTTGTAGGTTTTTTCATGAATCCCGGTGTTTCAATCTACTTCAACTTTTATTCTTTACAGTGCTCAACAATATTACAACCATGATGTCTAGGGCCCATGTCAAGTTGGTTCTCCTGTGTCAAACCCTCAGAAAGCTGACAAGACTGTCACAAAGAAGCTGTGCCCAATGTGTGGGTACAGAGCTCACTACCCTTCACCCAATTCCTAAGCCCCCAAACACACCCTTATTCTTCCTTTTCTCAGGTTCAACAGTGGTACTAGGAAACCTCACTTCCAGGAACTAAAGGAGGCCACAGAGCTGAGGTCCAAGCTGCAGGCTGTGAGTTAACCAGGAGGGCAGAGCTTTATAGAAACATTGGGTGGGAAGAGCAGGCCTGCAGACTGCCCAGCATAGCCTTGATTTAAGGACCCCACAGGATTCTCTCTTTTGGCTCCACAGTGCTCAGAGGTCCTCTCTAGATGTTCCCACAATGTTATAGAAATCCAAATGAGCCTGAACTGCCTGGAGAGCTTTTAAAGGACCAGGATCAAATTGATGAAGACCACAGAAGGTCTGTGGCATTTCCATCATCTGTGTGACGAGGCTGGGAGATGCACAGTGGTCCCCAAGGCTTTCTCTGAGGCACCTTGATTGCTCTCTTCAGGGACAGGGTAGTAGGGTATGAGAGGGGAATCTAAGAAAGAGTCAGGCCCTCTCCTGAGACCAACCTCAGGAATGAGAACCTGGGTCCTGCCCCAACTGGTTGCTGGAATAACAAGGAGTCACAGCAGACACTGTAGCTCTGCTGGAGAGTTTGGCTCCCTTTCTTCTGGTGTGTCTGCAAGTAGGTCCTCTCACTTAGAGCATCTCATTGAGTCTGCCAAACAGTGGCACTGAGAGAGAAGGCTCAATCTGTGAGGCTCATTTCCCCCGAGTCACAATCAGTAAGTGACACGTGAGCTTCAGGTAAGATCCACTGAACCTCCAGAGCTTGCAGGAGACAAAGATTTAATATTTATTTGTTTGTTTGTTTATTTATTTATTTATTGTGTCTGGGCTGTAGCACAGTGGCAGGCCATCAGGTTCAATTCCCAGTACCACATGATTGATAGACTGGTAGATAGATAGATAGATAGATAGATAGATAGATAGATAGATAGATATAGATAGAGACTGATAGATAATAGATTGACAGATGATAAGCCATATGGGCTTAAAAACTCTGAAGAAGAAGAAAAAATCCAGGTGTGATATTGCATGTTTTTAATCTCAACACCTAGGGAGGCAGAGGCAGGTGGATCTCTGTGACTTTGAGCCCAGCCTGGTCTACAGAGCAAGTTCTAGGACAGCTAGAACTACACAGAGAAACCCATCTCAAAAAACAAACAAAAATTATTTTGATTTATTATTTAGTATGTGGGGGGTGTTTTGCATGCATTTATGTCTATATACCACATACATGCACCACCAGAGGTCAGAAGATGGCATCAGATCTCCTGGAACTGGAGCTATAGACAGTTGCAAACCACTGTTGAGGAACTGAACCCATGTCCTCTAGAAGAGCAAGAAGTCTTCTAAACCAGGGAGCTATCTCTCCAGCTCCTCACTTAACAGCTTTTAAAGACTCCTATTACTGTTCTTCACACACACACACAAAATGCCTACCTATCCACAAGCTACTGAATGCAGAGCCATAGCCTGCCTTGTCCCACTGTGACCATGGCAGTTGAAGTCTCTACAGGTCTAATGTCTAATGTCCTCAGTTCAAACATCTTTGAGAATGACAAGGTTTTCTTAGATCTTTCTTAGCAGAAACTAGTCTAAAATTAATACAGTCTTGTGTACTCTGACTCATCTATGGTGAAATTTTTATTTCTATTGTTTTCTGAGACACAGCCTCACTGTGTAACTGTGACTGGCCCAGAACTCACTATGTAGATGTCTAGAGGTCCACCTGCTTTAGCTTCATGAGCACTTGAGATTAAAGGTGTGTGCACCACACCCAACTCTTATGGTAGATAGTTCAAGTGCATTGGATTAGGTACCTGCACCCTACTCCACTGGTATGCTCCACAAACCCTCCATGTGCACTGAGGTGCCTTTCTGAAACCACAAGGCAACTCCAAGTTGATATATGTGAAACCACGGCTCTAGACACATCTCAGCCAATCTCATCCTCCACTGCAGCTTCTCAGAAGGGCAGCAGGGGTCTGCCTGAGCCCCTGGAAACAAGCTTGCACTTTGCCCAAATCCAGAAATACCTGAGGTGGTGCTCACCTAGGGACCTCTGGGAGGAAGTGGAGCCAAATAGTCGCAAGGGTAAGGAGGGATACCCCAGTAGCCTGAAGGGAGTAGGACACCCCAGTACCCTAAAGGGAATGGTTGTATCCAGTGTGAAAAGCAAGAGAAAAGGGCAGCAATGACTTTAAACCCCAGACTGGCAAGGCTCTTGAGAGATCACCTCCCACCCCAACCCTCCCTCCACAGTACCATAGGTTCATTACTGTTTCAGCTAGGGTTGTTGTTTTCTTCTATGGAGTAGGTATTGGGTGTATTTCGAATATAGGCTCTTTTCCCCAATGTAGACTCTCTGTCTCACCTGCTGGGGGGAGGGAGGAGGAAGGGAAGGAGAGATCTGGAATAGTGAAGGAAGGCTTGATATACGTTATCTATATCAGCTTAGAGATGAGCCAGTTTCCTCCATTCCCAGACCACACCACACCCTACTCTGAGGCTTACTCTTCTGCAAGGAGCCAGCTTACAGAACATCTTCCAGTTCCTATCACTGTGATGTTTGAGTCTTCCTGCTTTCTGCCCACAGTATCCAGAAGATCCAGTGTTGTTTGGACAAGATGTGCTTCATCTACAAACAGTTCAAGAAATCTAGGATGAGGCCAGGTGAGCTTTGGAGAGAGCCAATGACTAGGAGCCTTCCCTCCCTTTCTCCTTCCATCTACCCATCTTTGTTGGGGGTTTCACCAAGTGTATAATACTACCAAGAACCAGGGTGCAGCTGGCCTAAAGCAGGAGAGTCTCTGCCTGCATGTTGCCTGCAGGTCACGTGTATTGTCATGAGAGAAGCTCAGGGGACATGGATGCAGAATATAGTGAGCAGGAGCTTGGGTAATGTGGAAATGGGCCTGATAAGGAACTCCTTATCTTGAAGGGTACTTTAAGAAGTATTCTCCTGTCTCCTGTGTCTTTCAATTGGTTTGGTTTTGGCACTTGTGTGCTGTGTTGGGGGTGGGGGTCTTGCGCATGCATGAATGGATGTGTGTTTACATGTTGTGGAGGCCAGAGATTGCTGCTAGGCTTCTTCTTTAATTGTTCTGCACCTTATATTTTGAGGCAGAGATCTCTTACTTGAACCCAGAGCTCACCAATTTAGCTAATGTAGCTATCCAGCTTGCTCTGAGGATCACCTGCCTCCACCTCCCTAGCATTGCACTCTGAGATGGCCACCATACCTGCCCAGCGTTTTCATGGGTGCTGAAGAGCTGAACTCCGGTTTCCACGATGTACAGTAGCACTGCCTCACAGAACCATCTCTCCAGCCCCTCCACTATTTTTTTGACCATCAAAAGAGTCAGTTTGATGACTGCTTCTATTTCTTTGGGGGATATAGGACTAGTTAGTTGATTTACCTGGTCCTGATTCAGCTTTGGTAAGTCAAATCCATCAAGAAAATTGTCCATTTCATTTAGATTTTCAAATTTTGTGGCATATAGACTTTTGAAGTAAGTCCTAATGATTGTTTGGATTTCCTCAGTGTCTGTAGTTATGTCCCCCTTTTCATTTCTGATTTTGTTGATTTGGGTGGTGTCTCTCTGCCTTTTAGTTAGCTTGGCTAAGGGTTTGTCGATCTTGCTTATTTTCTCAAAGAACCAGCTCTTGGTTTCATTGATTCTTTGAATTGTTTTATTTGTTTCCAATTGATTGATTTCAGCCCTGAGTTTGATTATTTCCAGCCGTCTACTCCTTTTTGGTGTGTCTGCTTCTTCTTTTTCTAGGGTTTTTAAGTGGGCCATTAAGTTGCTTGAATGAGCTGTCTCAAATTTCTTCTTGAAGGCACTTAGTGCTATGAACTTTCCTCTTAGCACTACTTTCATTATGTCCCACAAGTTTGGGTATGTTGTGTCTTCATTTTCATTGAGTTCTAGGAAGATTTTAATTTCTTTCTTTATTTCTTCCCTGACCCAGCTGTCATTTAGTAACAAGTTGTTCAGTTTCAATGTGTGTGTAGGCTTTTTGCTATTTCTGTTGTTGTTGAGGTCCAGCTTTATTCCATGGTGATCAGACAAGATACAAGGGATTATTTCAGTCTTCTTGTATCTGTTGAGGCTTGCTTTGTGACCAACTATATGGTCTATTTTGGAGAAGGTTCCATGAGGTGCTGAGAAGAAGGTAAATTCTTTTGTGTTTGAGTGTAAATGTTCTGTAAATGTCTGTGAGGTCCATTTGATTCATGACCTCTGTCAGAGATATTGTTTCTTTGTTTAATTTCTGTTTTGTTGACCTGTCCTTTGTTGAGAGTGGGGTGTTGAAGTCTCCCACTATTAATGTGTGGGGATCTATATGTGGTTTAAATTTTATCAATGTTTCTTTAACAAATGTGGGCTCTCCTCTTACCCATAGAAGTTCTCAAGACAGCTGCCCTACTGCTGGGTTTCTCCCATCCAAAAAAAGCCCAGGACCAGATGGCTTCAGCACAGAATTCTACCAGACCTTCAAAGAAGAGCTAACTCCAATTCTTTTCAAACTATTCCACAAAATAGAAACAGAAGGAACATTACCAAACTCATTCTATGAAGCCACAGTCACCTTGGTACCTAAACCTCACAATGACTCAACAAAGAAAGATAATTTCAGGCCAATCTCCCTTATGAACATTGATGCAAAAATACTTAACAAAATACTTGCAAACCGAATACAAGAACACATCAAAGATATCATCCACTATGACCAAGTAGGCTTCATCCCAGGTATGCAGGGGTGGTTCAATATACAGAAATCCATCAATGTGATCCACCATATTAACAAACTGAAAGGAAAAAAAACACATGATAATCTCCCTAGATGCTGAAAAATCATTTGACAAAATCTAACATCCATTCATGTTTAAAGTATTGGAGAGATCAGGGATACAAGGCACATATCTAAACATAGTAAAGGCGATATACAGCAAGCCTATAGCCAACATCAAACTGAATGGAGAGAAACTTAAAGCAATCCCACTGAAATCAGGGACAAGACAAGGCTGCCCACTCTCTCCATATCTTTTCAACATAGTGCTGGAAGTCCTTGCTAGAGCAATAAGACAGTTGAAGGAGATCAAGGGGATACAGATTGGAAGGGAAGAAGTCAAATTATCACTATTTGCAGATGATATGATAGTATACGTGAGTGACCCCAAAAACTCTACCAGGGAACTCCTACAGCTGATAAACACCTTCAGCAAAGTGGATGGATACAAAATTAACTCAAAAAACTCAGTAGCCCTCCTGTATACAAAAGACAAAAGGGCTCAGAAAGAAATTAGAGAAACAGTACCTTTCACAATAGCCACAAATGACATAAAGTACCTTGGTGTAACCCTAACCAAGCAAGTCAAAGACTTGTATGAAAAAAATTTCAAGTCTCTGAAGAAAGAAATAGAAGAAGATATCAGAAGATGGAAAGATCTCCCATGCTCATGGCTTGGCAGGATTAACATAGTAAAAATGGCCATCTTACCAAAAGCAATCCACAGATTTAATGCAATTCCCATCAAATTGCCAACACAATTCTTTACAGACCTGGAAAGAAAAATTCTCAACTTCGTATGGAATAACAAGAAACCCAGAATTGCTAAAACAATCCTCTACAATAAAAGATCTTCTGGAGGTATCTCCATCCCTGATCTCAAGCTGTACTATAGAGCAACAGTTATAAAAACTGCATGGTACTGGCATAGAAACAGAATGGTGGATCAATGGAACCGAACAGAAGACCCAGAAATAAACCCAAACACTTATGGACACCTGATTTTTGACAAAGATGCCAAAACCATACAATGGAAAAAAGATAGCATCTTCAACCAATGGTGCTGGTCCAACTGGATGTCTACATGTAGAAAAATGAAAATAGATCCATACTTATCACCCTGCACAAAACTGAAGTCCAAGTGGATCAAAGACCTCAACATAAAACCAGACACTTTAAATCAGCTAGAAAAAAAGTGGGGAATACCCTAGAACTCATTGGTACAGGAGAAAACTTCTGAACAGAACACCAACAGCACAGGCTCTAAGAGCAACAATCAATAAATGGGACCTCATGAAACTGAAAAGCTTCTGTAAAGCAAAGGACACCGTCATCAAAACAAAGCGACTGTCTACAGATTGGGAAAGAATCATCACCAACCCTTTATCTGACAGAGGACTCATATCCAGTATATATAAAGAACTAAAGAAGCTGAAAAGCAGCAAACCAAGTAATCCACTTAAAAAATGGGGAACAGAGCTAAACAGAGAATTCTCTGTAGAGGAATATCGAATGGCAGAGAAGCACTTAAAGAAATGCTCAACCTCATTAGCCATTAGAGAAATGCAAATCAAAACAACCTTGAGATTTCACCTTACACCCATCAGAATGGCCAAGATCAAAAACTCAAGTGACAACACATGCTGGAGAGGTTGTGGAGAAAGGGGAACCCTTCTCCACTGCTGGTGGGAATGGAAACTTGTACAACCACTCTGGAAATCAATCTGGCGCTTTCTAAGACAATTAGGAATAGCGCTTCCTCAAGATCCAGCCATACCACTCCTAGGTATATATCCAAAAGAGGCTCAAGTACACAAAAAGGACATTTGCTCAACCATGTTTGTAGCAGCTTTATTTATAATAGCCAGAAGCTGGAAACAGCCCAGATGCCCCTCAACTGAAGAATGGATGCAGAAATTGTGGTACATCTATACAATGGAGTATTACTCAGCAATGAAAAATAAGGAAATCATGAAATTTGCAGGTAAATGGTGGGACCTGGAAAGGATCATCCTGAGTGAGTTGTCCCAGAAGCAAAAAGACACACACGGTATATACTCACTCATATAAACATACAACATAGAATAAACCCACTAAAATCTGTACATCTAAACAAACTAAGCAAAAGAGAGGACCCTAACTAAAATGCTCAATCCCCACCCTGAAAGGCAAAGAGGATGGACATCAGAAGAAAAAGAAAACAGGAAACAACCTAGGAACCTGCTGCAGAGGGCCTCTGAAAGCCTCTGCCGTGCAGACTGTCAAAGCAGCTGCTGAGTCTGATGGCCAACTGTCGGGCAGAGTGAATGGAATTTTATGTAAGAAGTGGGAAATAGTAAGAGCGGGAGAGAACAGGAACTCCACAAGGAGAGCAACAGAACCAGAAAATTTGAACACAGGGGTCTTCCCAGAGACTCATACTCCAACCAAGGACTATTCATGGAGATAACCTAGAACCCTGACAATGCAGCCACTTCTGATGTGATCTGATAGACTAAGATCAGAAAGAAGGAGAGGAGGACCTCCCCTATCAGTGGACTTGGGGAGGGGCATGCATGCAGAAAGTGGGGGGAGAGGGGGACCGGGAGGGGAGGAGAGAGGGGCTTATGGGGGGATACAAAATGAATAAAGTGTAATTAATAAAAGTTAAATAAAAATATTTTTTTAAAATAGAGTCAGTTTGTCTGGGAATGTGGAATCAGAAGAAATTCCCTTTAGAATTCCTGGACTGAGAGATTTATTACGTTATCTTTAAATGTCCACAAAGACCATCTGGGCAGGAACAATACTTCACAGGCTTAGGAATGGAAACCTGCTTGCCTGAGCTGGATGAGAGTGGAGTAAACAAGGTGAAGTTTGAACCTGGGAAGGAGTGGGGATGGAGCTGGGGAAGCCTGGATATAAAAACCCCAGTTATCTAGGGAGCTAATATGTCAGAGCTCACTCTGCCCCTGCCCTATGCTCCAAACATCTCTATACCTTTCTCATTGCCTAATGCTCTTCTGGCCCCAGGGTAATCTATAAAGCACTGTCACAAGAAACATAATTTCTAGCCACATGTGTAACTTAAGTTTTCTCACAGCCAAATTAAAAAAAAAAGCAGGCAAAATTAATTTAATATATTTTATTCAAGTCAATATATCCTAATGTTATTTTGGCATATACTCTATATTGAGTATAAAAAAAACAAGAGATGTTCTATGTGCCTTTTCATGCTAAATTTTTAGAAGCCCATGTGTATTTTATACTTTATGTCTCTATCTAGAAGATGAGTGTTCAGTAAATGTTATAAGTCGTAACAAAATTAAAAAGCTGTATTTAGTGGAAAAGACATTTCACCTTGCTTCAGTTTTGAATTTTACATTAATTGAATACATTCAATTAAGAATCCAGGTCTTCAATCACCATGGCCACATGTCAGGTGCTCCATAGCCACTTGTGTCTGGCAGTCACCAATGAGGACATAGAGATCTACAGAACATGTCATCTCTCCTTTGGCTTTTGGCTTCCCTTGGAGTCTGACCTCAGAAGACATGGGGAAGGCAAGCCCTCCTGTCCCAGGGAGCAGCAGGACCTAGGGCTCAACTAAGGGTACCTAGCTGGCCAGTGCTGTGGTTTCAGGAGAAGGTTGGTCTACCTCCATGTCTGGAACACCATAATCCTGCCACCTAAGTTTTAAAGTATTACCTAGTTAGGTACCAACCTAAGGACTCAGTAGGGCCTTGAGTTATAGTGCTTATTTTAAAAAACAAAACAAAAACATATATGCACTGCCTAGCGTGGTGGTGCACAGCTTTGATCCCAGAGCTCAGGAGGGAAAGACAGGTGGATATCTGTGAGTTTCAGGTCAGCCTGGTCTACATAGTGAATTTGAGGCCAACCAAAGCTATGTAGAGAGAACCTGTCTCAAAAACAAACAAACAACAACAATCTTCCATGCATCACAGTTTTCTTGTTTTATAGGAAACTGAGGCACAGAATGGGTTGTTAGCTCAATTATTGTAGGTCCAGGCTTTTTTAACCATCCCATTTTACAGCCTCAAGAGTTTCCATATTTACTGCTCTTTCAGAGCACTGTGTTGAAAACAGAAATAATGGCCAGCACCTGGAGTGTTATATGATGCCATTCTGGAAGGCTGCTTGGCTGTCTTCAGGTCACTCTCCCGTGATTCACATAGGCATCCATGTGTGCATGTGACCATTACACAAGCCAAGTCACTTGCACACAGCTGCCTGGTAGGAGAAAGGGCTGGGGTATGATCAGGTCCCTTGGCCTTCACAAGTTCAGACCCAGGAAATTGATCCTGCCACTGGGGTGTTAAGGATATTTTTATAAAACTGTTTTTCTCTCTTAATCTGGCTATCACACAAATAACTTAGACTCTATTTGTTTAATAATAAGCTTCACAACACAATTTCTGAGCAGTTATGACTGTATTCTTAACCCTTTAAACTAATCTGGCTTCTTTCCAGAGTAAATTCCCTAGATACTTACACTTTGTGGCGTTCCCTACTCCAGCTCCTCTCCTGAATTTTTCTGGACCTCTTCCATGGCTGAATCCCCCATTTCCTCCTCTAACTTCTCCCCTGGCTGACACCTTTTCCCTGGTCAGTGATTGGCTGTAAGCTACTTTATTGGCATATCAGGGGACAATTGGAGAGCAGTGTTTACACAACACTAAGACAGGAGATTCTCAGAACAAGAATTGCAACCAGATAGGGGGTTACAGAAATGAGCATTTGAATTATACAATAATTTTATGCCCACACTGGGATGATTGATGGGATGAGAAAGTGGAAGGGCAAATCAGTATCTTAATCAGTGGTCCTCAACCTTCCTAATGCTACGACCCTTTAATACAGTTCCCCACATTGTGGTGACCCCAACCATAAAATTATTTTGTTGCTACTTCATAATTGTAATTATATTTAAATATCTGTGTTTTCCAATGGTCTTAGGTGACCCATATGAAAGGGGTCAGTCATCCCCAAAGAGGTAGCAACCATAGGTTGAGGACCACTGCTCATAACCTCGGGATTACCGCTCAGGGGACCTACACCCTCAAAGGCCAGCAGGAGGCAGTCTCCCCTCAGTGCATGACCTTTTAAGTCTTCAGGTGGTAGCTTCATGCAAGCAGGATATGTCTAACCAAGTTGTTCCTTCTAAAAATAGTTTCTGGGGTGAGAGGGATGGATAGAAGGTAGTGACCTACCTGTGAGTCACCCTGGGGATGCCAGTTGGAGAGGGTAGTGGATGTAGGGTCACAGCTCCCTAGCACCTTTGAGGACCATTTCACCCAGCATTCCCCATGTGCAGCATTTCCCAGGTTCTGATGTGCGGCACACACACACACACACACACACACACACACACACACACACACACACAGAGGGTTTGCCTCCCTCTGGAGCCCCATAGCATTTCTCCTTAGCTCCTTTGTCCCTAAATCATAACCAGTCATTCAATCACAACAATAATGTTACTTGATGCTCCATTTCCTCATCCCCTCCTGGCTCGCCCAGGCCTGAGATTCCATAAAATAGCCCCCAACCTAGGCTGCCCTCGTCTTTCTAACTTGGTTAAAATAGCCCCCACCCTAGGCTGCCCTCGTCTTTTTAACTTGGTTAACCAACTTTTTAACTTGGTTGCTGAGTGGTTGAGTGGTGACATCATTCCCATCTGTTTCCTTCAGGCCTCAGCTACAATGAGAAGCAGATCCACAAGCTGGAGAAGTGAGTGACCTTGTTCCCTGGCAGGCAGATGGAGGTCATCGGGATGGGGGATGGCTTGAGTCTTCATTCCAGGAGGGGAATAGGGAAGCGCTTTGACCCTTGGCCATGGCTGGGCAAATGGGACAACTATCCAAACCATGTTATATAGGGTCAGAGGAGGGACAATGCCCAGCTGAGTCAGAGGTTTCTCACAACCAACCTTAATGTAACTGGCTTTACTCCCAGCATGAACAAGTCTGTTTGTAGGATTTTCTCTCTAATTATTTTCACTGATGGGCTTCTTCCCACTCCCTGCTTTTGACCTTGGTGGGGACCGTGCCTGGCTTCTCACAGATACTGTTTCCTGGATACCCACATCTTCCACAAGGCTATTCGGAGGTTTTTATCTCCCAGAGCTATCCCACGTCTAACTCCTGCACAAGGCTATTTGGAGGTTTTTATCTCCCAGAGCTATCCCACGTCTAACTCCTGCGCACAGGCGCACAAACACCCATGCTCACACTCATGTGCTTATGTGCTTTTCATAGCTGAGCTTCCTTACTCCTCCCAGGGATAAGGTTGAGAGTAGATGCATTCACTGGCCACCGTATCAACCTCCCCTGCTCCTTATTGGTACATGTGGCTTTGCTGGCCTCTGGGCTTTGCAACCCTAGTGTGTGGCCATCCTTTCTTCCCTGAGATACGCCCCTGCTGTGAGCTCAGAGGCTGGCATTTGTGACTGGCAGTGGCAAAAGGGCTAACTCTGCAGGTAGGTGGCTCTAGCTGCTCACCTCTAGACCATGCGGTCTCTGTTCTTCCAGGGTGAATTTTAGTCATTAAGCCAAGAGGCTCCTTCAGGTGTTCCAGGAGGAGTGCGTGCAGAAGTATCGGGTGTTGCTGGTCACACACGGCAAGTAGATGAGGTAAACAGCCTGGCCCTTCCTTTGTGCTCACAGAGCCTCGGCTGGCCCAGCTCTTTCAGAGGGCACTGGGTTCTGCCAGGCCTGAGTAAGAGATGAGCTAGTAAGAAGTGAAGAAATGGTGGGCCAGGCAGTCCTCTGGGTGATATCTACAAATATGCTTAGTTGTTTCCCCAGTGTTTACACAGCAAATGTTAGCACCTCCTTTGTCAGATGAGGGGATTGGGGCTCAAAGAACTGGTGTCTTCTTAATTTCACTGAGCTAATAAATAGTACTAAGGTCTAGAACATGGGCGAAGGTGTCCCTAACATCTGGATTTCACCTGCTGTCCCTGCCTGTTATGATGGGTCTCTTCTCTCCAGGAAGGCTCCCCTAGGGAAGAAGAGAAACAGCTAAGCTTCAAGTAGGCAGGAAAACCAGGCTAGGCTTCCATACCTCCCTCACACTCTTCCCAAGTATGGGACTCCCTTTTTCTAACAGGCCCATGGTCTCCTAATATACTTTCCTGGGACCCCTGAGAAGAAAGGTCAGTTTCCTGAGTGCTATGTGTCCTGTGGGCTTGTCATGGGCCAGTGTTCTTTCCACCCTCACATTTGAATACAGTGCCTGACAACCCCAGCACTCTGATTCGACCTCCTCGGCAGATCTTAGACATCAGGAGTTTAAGAGCTATCCCCAATAATTCTAATGTGTATTCAGAGTTGAAAACAAATTGGCTCAATGGACCTGGGACTTGCTATCCTCTGTGCAAGGGGAAATGTCCCCACTTGTCCTCTTAATGGAGAGAATTCTCAAGTTTTGCCCTTATTTTGTTAGGAAATGGAAGCATGGACACCCCTCACATAAGTGCTCTAGTGTGGACTGTCACTACTCAAGGCAATGCGCTAGCCAGGACTGTCATCTGTCTCTCAAGCCTTACCTGGCTCAGTGCTACCATACCCATTCGTGTGACCAAGCCGCATTTACATGGGTGTTGTTATTGATCCCTCCCCTGGCTCTGCTGGGATTCTCTCAGTTCCCTCTGGAGCAACTGTCTGCAGCATGGCAGGCAGGAGAGGTTAGTGAGACCCAGAAGGACAGAGTCATAAAGGGAACTCTGCTTAGGTACCCGTGGTGAGCTGACAACAGCTGGGAAGTCCCAGCAATGGAGAGCCATGTCCTTCCTGCTCTAATCTCATTCTTTACTTAAGGCAGGTTCAGAAGGCCCAGAACCACCTGCACCTCATTGGCTGCTCTGTGGCTGCCTATAACTCAGAGGCCTGGGAAGCTCAGGAGAGCCTGTGTAAGGTGTGGGTGCTTTGGGGACACTAGGGGCTGCTGAGGGGAGGGGCATTTGGATCACTTCCTGCCAGTGTACAGAGAAGCCTTGACCAAACTCAGGGATGCCCATGAGGGTTGGAGTTCTCTGACCCACACATGTGCCCCAAGATAGGAACATTCCTAGTCATTTCAGACTGAGGGTCACTATAAGCAAAGGCTCTGTCTGCTGGGACATCTTCCTCAGGTTCTGTCCAGCCTGGAGGTCCCAAGGCTGCTCTTGAGAGGTTACATGAGCTACCCTTGGCCTTCTGATTTATTCTCTGCCAAGGCAGCTGTCTAGCCGGCCACAGGGAATACAGGGGGAGCTTCTAGGGGACAGATACATGTGGCTTCCAGCATCTGACTAGCCAGGAACAGCATCTATCCCAAACTGTGGCTCATAGTATGTCATGAGTGGTTTAGGTTGGACCCAAAGGGAAACTTGGCAGACTGAATCATTCAGTTCAGTACAGATGAAGGAAAGCAGCTACACCAGTGGGACTCCCAGGATGGGAAGGAGTGGCATGTTGAAAAGACTGGATAGTAGAGGCAGGCAGATCTCTATTAGTTTGAGGCTAGCCTGGTCTACAAAGCAAGTCCAGGGCAGCCAAGGCTCCACAGAGTAACTCTGTCTTGAAAAACAAAAAAGACTGGATAGTTCTGGGGAGACAGAGTGAGGGCAGATATGTTACCTTCCTCAGCATATCCGCTACCCAGCCACACATGAGCTGATAGCACCTTCCTGACTAACCCATGGCTTCCCTTCAGATCTTTGATCAGCTCCTTCTGGACAGAGCTTCTGGACAGGGGGCTCAGGTCTCGCCACAATCCATGGCTCCACATCCCAGACCTGATCCAAAGGACTTGGTCTTTCAGTAAGTGCTGGAGAGTTGTGGGGTAGAAAGGTGCTGAGGCCAACACCACATTTGCTTTACCCTAAAGAGGCTGCTCCATGGCCTCTGCAAGAGAGCTCTGGGCCTAGTGGCCTGGGCCTCAGCCACCTCTTTCTTTTTCCTTGGACAGTGTGCAGGAGCTTTGTACTGATATGAAGCTGTTGGCCTTTGATCTCCAGGACAACAACTGCCTCATCGAACGGTAAGCATCTAACATGTCAGGAGAGTGCTGTGTCCTCCCTGCTGCCAGGCTGCAGGGAGCAGAGTCCCTGGGTTCTCCAGACAGGATCCATGGTACTTGCTGATTCTCTAAGCAACCATGCTTGAGTGTAAGATCTCATCCATAGACAGGGCACCATCTTGAGGAGGTATGGGTTTTGCTCACAGGGCCTGAAGCTACCTAGCCTCAGTACATCAGAGTGAGGCTTGGAGACAAGTGGACTTGTGGGTAGAGTTCTGCACTGAATGTGGGCTCTCGCACATGTTCCCTGGGATCTTCTCATGTGTTCTTGGAGTGGATGCCACTATGTCTCCCCCTGAAACCACAGCACAGACAAACTGACATTTTTGCCCAAAGTCTGTCTCCTGAGCCATG
The DNA here is from genome assembly GCF_907164565.1 of Psammomys obesus. Taxonomy (NCBI): domain Eukaryota; kingdom Metazoa; phylum Chordata; class Mammalia; order Rodentia; family Muridae; genus Psammomys; species Psammomys obesus. Next base: position 69,401,224 of record NW_026585504.1, on the reverse strand, counting down.
GGATCTATCCTTCCCAACTGCTCTCAGAGTGCCCAGGCTGGTGCATCTCTAGATAGCACCCTCTCCTTGGTGGGTAGGGACCAGCAGCAGTGCTCAGGATTTGGGATTCTAATACCAGGATTGCCAGCTGCTCCAATGACTCAGGAGCACATTTACAGAACAGAAGGTCTGCTCTGTAGCAGTCCCACTTTATAAAGCATGTTTGTTGTTTGTTTGATACAGGGTCTCATTGTGTAGCCCTGGCTGTTCTTAGACCAGGCCTCGAAATCAGAGATCCACCAGCCTCTACTTTCCAAGAGATGGAATTAAAAACATTCACCACTATGCCCACCTTGGCATGGGCTTTTTAAAAGCCACAAAGCCAGCGCCCAGAGGCTTCCCTCCTCCAAAACAGCCACACTTCCTAATCCTTCTCAAATAGTTCCACCTAGTAGGGATCAAATATTCAAACACACTGGGGATTATTGTCATTCAGACCACCACATGCTATTTTGAGACATTGGAATTGGGGTCAGGAGGTAGGCAACCAGTAGATTCTGTAACTTGTCCCCAGTTTAGGAGGGTTCCTTTGGCAGGGGGAGGGGGGCACATCTGTTCCCAGTTTCATTCCAGCTCAAAGAGAATCTATCTCCTCCACAGCCTCTGTCCTCTTGAGCAGGAAGTTCTAATCATTAATGCCAACATAAATCTTTCTTGCTGCGATTTATAGTCTATTTACAAACATCTCAGAACTTTGCTTTAGTAAATTTGCACTTCCGCATTCAGACCTGCAGCCAAAGAGCCTAATGAACCAATCTGGACCCTTTCTGGCCTCCCAGAGTATCTTCACATTAAAACAATGGTGCTTCTAAACGTGCAGGGTTTCTGGGCACTGCTCTAGAGACCCTGATCGAGGCCTAGGCTAGGGGCCTTTTAAGCTCTCCAGGTGATTCCAGATCGGAGATGAAAAGCAGAAGGCAGTGTCTGGGGACAAGCATCCTACAGGAAGAGAGCTAGGGAACTGAGGAGCTGATGGCTGTGTGTTCCTGAACGTTGGTGGCCCTGGGGTTCCATCTTCAGTTGTGCCACTCTGACCTGTGCTTTTCCTTTCAGGCTACATAGAGTCCCATCAGCACCAGATGTCTGAGCTTTCTGGGAATGCACAAGGCACAAGGGTAGATTAGAACCATTCATACTATACCCCTACACTGTGAGACCAAATGCAGGGCAAGCTCTGGTCCCATCTCACCAGCCTACCTCCCTCTTGGCCACTGGCCAACAAAGTAGCAGTACTTTTGAAAGAATCAGACTAACTTTGTAACCTATGTTTCTTTTAATTGCCTTATAACTTATATTTTCAAGTTTTAGGCCCATGTTAATTAAAGCCTCTTAGTGCTTCTCCAGAGAACAGAGGAATGTAAAAGTTCCTGACATTAGCCATCTGTGAGGACAGGATAAGGAAGAGAACAAGCAGAGATCTCTACTTGTGGAGAGAAATTCACTGGCTGGTCGGCGCCTATGAGATAAACTTTGTTTAGAAACTGGGCCAAATGGCCCCAATCCTTTTCCTGAATAGCTCCTGACCTTTGACCCAAAGCCTGTAGCCCCTACTCCTCAGAACAGACATGGGATGAGTTAATAACTCTCCCACCTTTAACTGCAGCTATATCTCATATGGCAGGAAATTCCAAACTGACTTGAAGATCAGATATTTACAACAGGGCTGACTGGACCTAAGGGTGCCCAGCACCAACCAATTATTTTAAAAGTTAAATACCTCATCCAATCCTGAATTGCCAAGACTGAAACCTCTAAAAATTCCCATCCTTGTCCTTTAAAAACCCAAGGCCTTTGTCTCCCAGTGCCACTCCTTGGTGATCAGCAGGGGTGATCACCATTGAGCAATGGTCAAAATAAACCTCTTGGGATTTTGCATCAATGAGATCCGTCTCCTGAGTTCTCTTCATCCCTTCTAGAAATTAGGCTCATGCTGGGCCTAACACTTTGACTGTCTGTCCTCTTGGGAAACAGGTTGGGACAGCACCTACAGGAGAAAGCGTGCAGCTACCACTGCCTTATCCAGCAGACACCAAGACTGTTCTTCCTCATCCAGGTGTGGAAGTCTGAACTCAGGTGGGCCTTGGGAAGAAGGCCCTCAACCCTTTCACATTCTGCACTTCCCAGGGATGAGCAGGCTTCTCCTGGTGCTTCTTCAGGGTGCTGGATCAGAGGACTTAATCTTCATGGTTTCCTATTGAACATAGCAGGCTGTTTCCTGAGGGTCCCCATTCCTGGCCACAGGCAACTCATAAACTGCCCCTCTGTGCTTGGTCTTAATGCACCTGCGTTTGAAAAAAAATAAGTAGTTGAGGCCAACTACTGGTACTTGGGGGATTCCCCCTTTGCCTTCCCTCCCTGAGGCACCCCTTAGGTCTGAGAAACAACTGGTCAGTATAAACAAGTAGCCATGCCAAGTGGACAGGTGTTGGAAGCCAGGGTTCTAAGCAGAAAGCAGGTTCGTACCTTCAGAAATAAAATCAATGCACTGCCTTTTCTGTTTTCCCTCAGCTATGGAACCTGAAGGAGAAGGGGTGGGAAAGCCCTGAGGTCTGGGAGGGGACCTCTCCAGAGAAGCATTGGAAAATGGAACAGAGTGCTCATTTCCTGGTCCCCACCTTCTCCCCAGTGGGTTCTGATTTTAGGGAAGATGGCCTCTCCCTAAAAGATCTCCTTTTTCCTGCCCTGTCATTTAGGGACCACATAAGGAGCCTGGATGGGGGTTGGGAGGAGTTTGCCTTTTTTTTTTTTTTTTTACTCCCAGCCTACCATCTAATCATCTTCTGATTTCCCTGATCCTTATCACTGTTCACAATCTAGGCTATGTCTAAAATGTTTGAGGACCACTGTAGAGCTTTCCTTTATTGAGCCTAGCAGCTAGAGGGGCATCTGGGTAAAGCACCATAGTTTGTGCAAGCTGCTTACAAACTGTCTTTCTTCTCTACCCTTCCTTTAGCCAATACAGTAAGGTGGCTTCTGTAGGAGAGGAAAGCGAATAAGAACCCCCACTGCATGCTTTGAAGCATGAGACAGTTCAGTGATTGGCCAAAATAGACCTTGTCTTCATGAAAGTCTCCCCATCCCTGGAGAGTGCTCTCCCTAATGACCCAGCAGGGCCAGGAGTGGGGAAGGCAGAGTCCTAGAGGTGATGTCTATAGAAAGAGCAGCCCAGGGAGAGAGGTCAGACAGAGCCTAACTGCTTAAATTAGGCCCTGTTCCTTCATGTATTCTCTCTGAGCCTTAAGCCCATGGACCCAAGTTCTGCCCTGATAGCCCTTCCAGCATGCTTTCTGGGAGTGATTCAGGCCAGCTTTTGCTCATCAGTAGTCCAGCAGTGGTTTTTTTCCCAGAAGCTCAGAACCCACGTTTGGTGGAGCACAGCAAAAGAGCCAGGGGATCCTGTGGAGCCAGATGCAGGTGTTTGGGAGGTAACACAATCCAGTGCCTGATCTCTTGAGCATGCCCACAAGTTGAGGAACATCCTCAAAGGCTTCAGCTGACCGGGGTGGTTAAATGTAGTTTCTAGTTTCTTTCAGAAGAATGTGAGTAGCCATTGCCCACAACCAGAGGCACCAATAAGAGCCCCGGGTGTCTGAAGATCGTTGAAATTGCCCCTCTGTTCCCTGCATCAATTCCTTAAGATAAAAATAATCCAGTCAGTTCATCAGGTGCAAACTGAGAAGGTCAGGCTCCTGCCAGCTACTAAAGCTACCAGGGTGACAAGGACACTGACTGGCACTGAGGAGCTAGGCCCTGGGGAAAGGCAGTCATGGGACAGTTTCCTTCAGTGTTGTGATTGGAATGCACAGCTCAGATGAAGCAGGAGTCTTCCTTCTTGCTGGGCAGGGTGGCTAGAGGTGACTGGGAGTGTGTCACTTGGGAGCAGATGGTCCCAAAGTAGACTCTTAGGGAGCATGTGAGAGGTTTGAAACACACTGGGCAGAAGCACAGGCGTGCATTTCTGCATTCCTCAGCAGTAGGCTGAAGTAGGAAGTTTGGAAAGGGAGGAGCCAGCCCCAAAGGTCAGGGCTGGAATGTGGGCTTTGTTTTAAGGAACCCGACAGGTTTTAAGTCAAGTCCAACTGGTATGTAAAGATACCATTCTTCAGTGCCAGTGTGGAGGGTGGAAAGTCATGTACAATGCTCTCTGTACTCCTTCCTCAACCCGTACCTCACAGGCACTGAGGTCCCTGTGCTGGGAAACAGAGGGTCTCAGGTTGAGCAAAGGGCTCAGATTTTTGCAGACATCTGGAAAGATGCCCCATTGCATTTAGATGTACCTGGGCACCCTCTGAGAATAGACTAGCTTAAGTTAGAGTTCTTAGGAGTGTGAAGGGCCATCCCAGCTCCTCAGGCCAGAGCACAGGCAGCTGGGAAGAGGGAGGAGACTAGAGCTTCCTTCCATGCCTTGGTGCTGTAGGTCTGTGTAGCAGGTCTTTAAGGCTCCAGTTTGCTCTTGGAGAGTAGTATCTGGTTAGAAACACAATTCCAGGGCCCCACCCAACATTTGAATCCAAGTGGCTGGGGAAGGATGTGGCCCAGGAATCTGCATTACTGGTGTGCTTCCTTGGTGAGGCAGAGTTTATAATGACCCATGAATGGACCCTGGAATGGGGACCTCACCCTGCCCCTCCTGGACAGCTCAATCTAGGGAAGACAGTCTATGGCTGGAAGAACTTCAGTGGCCTGGCTACTTTCCTTCAGCATCTGCCTTTTGCTTTTCTGTGGCTCCTCTCTTCAGCACCGATGCATTAGTGGGTGCTGTTCTTAACTGTTTAGAAAACCCTTCTGAAACACTCCAACAATTTCTGTCCTGTCTTTAAAGTTAAGGGTTTTGTTGTTTGTTTTAAGATAGAGTCTGTACGGCCTGGCTCAGACTGTCACTTATCAGGCAGGAAGGACCCTGAGTGGGTGTCTTAGTTGCTGTCTATTGCTGTGAAGAGATACCATGACCAAGGCTACTCTTATTTAAGCCTTCAATTGGGGCTGGCTTACAAATTCAGAGGGTCAGTCCATTATCATCATGGCGGGGGAGCATGGTGGCAAGCATAGTGCTGGAGAAGCAGTGAGAGCTTTACATCTTGATCCACATGCAGGAGACAGGAGAGAGAGGGGGAGAGGGAGACTGGGTCTGGTATGGGCTTTTGAAACCTCCAAACCCACCCTGTGACACACTTCCTTCAACTAGGCCCCACCTCCTGACCCTTCCCAATAAACATATGAGCCTACGGGGGCCATTCTCACTCAAAGCACCACAGTGGGCAACCCTAGTGGGAAAGGTTATGATCTGGGCCAGGGTGACCCAAGGTACTTCCTGTTTTTAGGCTGACAAGTCAGAATAACTGCCTTTCAGAGCCTTAGCTTCCCATACCTTCCTCACCAGACAGAGTGGGGAGGCAGAAGAGATGGGAGGGAGGGAAGGAAAGAGGAAGAAGGGAGGAAAGAAGGGGAGAGATAGAAAGGAAGGAGTGGGAGTGGCAGGGAAGGAGAGAGAAATGGAAAAACACCAAGGGGAGCAGAAATGAGGGCATCAGAGAGACAGAAGGGGCTCATGGTGGGTGGAGTGGGGCTGAAGTGGGGTAGGGACAGCCCATGATGTCATCCAAGCCACTCTGTGCTTGGTAATCTGTCCTAACCTCAGTCTCGGGCTCGCTGCCACTACAGCAGACCTGCTCCTGGAATATCAGGGCTTGTGGCTTGTAGCCTCTCCTTTGGCTAAAGGATAAAAGCCACTGACAAATATGTTTGGAATATCTGAGTTTTTCCAGTGTAGGAAAAATAAAACAAAAGGAAACTGTGTGCACACATACAATCCAGCCTATCACAAGTTTGGCTGTAGCACAGGGTGGAAAAATTGCACATTTCAGATGCAGAGGGAGGAGGTGCCATGAAGCTGGTACCCCAGCCTAATAGCAACACTTTTCAGGAGCACCCCTACACACACACACACACACACACACACTCACTCACTCACACACACACTTTTTGTCCTTAAGTACTGTCAAGGACAGAGAAAAATGCTCTGGAGAGTATAAGCATTTGGTGACATGTTTGGTGGAAGGAGAGAACACATCCCACTCCCCTGTAAGCTGTCCTATGACCTCTGCTCACAAACAAAATAAGCAAAAAAAAAAAAGTCATGCCAAAGAATGGACATGGTGCTTATCCATCTCTCAGTCCTGGCTAGTCAGAAGCATCTGGATACAGCAAATTCACCACAGTGCTCAGCACTTTGGAGGGTGGCTCAAGCTTCCAAGTCCCTCTTCTTCCCCTCTAGCCCTGAAGATCTCAGGGCATCTTCCATTATCACTAGAGCATCAGCTCATGTCCTTTATTTCTATAGCTTAGAAGAAAAACACATGTTTTGAACTAGACATTGGTTATGAGGCTACAACTGAGCTCACTCCACTGGACCAACACCAGTACCTCCTATTTGTCCTGCATAGAAAAGGGGGTCAGAAAGACCAACAAGACTCAAGGAGGGAGACAAATCAAAGGCCACCTGCAACTCCTATTAGGATAATGGTGATGGTAGAGATACGGATGGAGTGATGGTTGGGTGACCCTGGGATGACCCTGAGATGCAGGACCTGACAACTGGACCTGACCAAGGAAGTAGAGTGCTATGAAAATGGGAAGAAAACTGGATAAGGATTCTGACTCTTTGATGCATCTATATTCAGATCAGGGTTTTATCCACTGCCCCTTCCCACTCCAGCAGGCACTGCAAAGGCCAGTATGTGGATTTGGGTGGTCTGGAATCCAGGCTAGGACCTATGCTGTGCCAGTCACATGATCCTGTGCCTTGGTTTCTAATCTGTAAAATGGGAACACTGGCCATTTCACAGTTTACAAGAGATCTTCACAGATCTGTTATTCTCTAGCAATATGAGGTGTCCCTGGCCCACACTGAAAGTTGCAAGCAAGAACCTCTTCTTGTGGAGGCTGAGCCTCAAATGTTGTAGAGGAATCACACAATTTTTCTTACCACTGCTTCAGACCTATTTTCTGTGGTTCATGTGTCATATTAATAAAAATCTCTTATAAAATATAGGCTAGTCATAGAACATCATGCTGGGAACTTCTGAACACATTTATTAGATATGGTGTCTGGGATCTTCATGAGTTCCTGAGTGACTCTTATGGGAGTGCCCTGCCATCCAGCACAGAACATGTAGTATGAGTGGGAAAGAAGTCTCCATTATTTAAATGCGCCAAAATATGGGGCTATATTTGCAACATAACTTACCCTGACTGATATAGTAATCCTATGAATGCGCAACTTCCAACATCCCCAGGGTTCCCTAAAACCTTCAGAGATTTTAAGCAACTTCAAATGCCTCAAAATCAGACAAAAACAAAGTGTCCCCTTCAGAAAATCAGGCCATGCCTGCCCTTCCCTTTTCTTTTCTACTAGGGGATAGAAGTAGAGATTGGGGGATAGTTTTGCAATAACTCACCCAGTAGGGGAAACAACATATTTTGGGACCACCTGCAAGGTGATCTTGACTGCAATTCACCATAATCCTTCCTCTTGGTCAAAAATGCAGAGCAGCACATCCTCTGTGCTGGAATGAGTCACAGCTGGGAAAAGTGACAAGTGCTGAGCCAAGATGGTCTGCTAAGGAGGAGAAAAACTCCCAGAAGATGTTTCAGCAAATGTGGTGAAGCCTTGCAGCCTGGTGACCAAGGACAAAGTTGTGGAAGGAGATGCTCTTTCATGAGACAGAGGAGGGGACTGGATTGGGAAAGATTGGGGAGGTAAGTCCCACATCTATTAAGGTTGGGGGGTAGCTACTACTCTACCTTGACCTCAATTTTCTTGTTTCAGGGAGATGAATCTTAAAATAAACATGATAAAGGTTTGGGTGGGTTACACAAAGTTATACTATTGCCACCTGTCTCCATCCCAGGAGCTCTGGCTCCGTACCATTTCCCCATCAACTCTGGAGGCAGTCAACACTACTCCATCAAATCGAAGTCACGGGAAAGTCCACAGTGTCTTCTATGTAGCCTAACAGCTGAGAAGGCTGCACACCTGACTGTCCCAGCCAGCCTCAGTCACTCACAATCAATACCGGTGCCCACCCAAGGAGTATTCCCAGCCAGGGAATTGAGGTCAGTCCCAAATGGCCTGAGCACGGGGAAGTCAGAGATGACAGTGGCTAGCTAGTATTCATAGTGTTTCAAAAACTGGCCTTCTAATGCTGTATTTGTTATCAGAATTGTGTTAATTACACACCAAACTGTCACCCCAAACTCAAGCTGGGTTTCTGTCCCAGATCTCACCCAGAACATGGCATGCCTGAGAGGGAGATGGAAGGATGACACAGGGTGGAAAAAAAAAAAACAAATATTATATGCCACACAGGATTCTACAAGAACTCTGGGAGCTTGCAGAAATCCCAGAGAGGAGGAGTAAGAGGCCATAAAGGCAGGCTGTACCTCCCTTTTCACACATTCAGAGAAAGTACCAAGGAACAGCCCCTGCTGAGGTTCTCTCAGTTATAACCAGCCCCACCCCAAAGATCCTGTAGTCTGGAGCAGAGTGGTTCATTTTCTCACAGCTGCCATGGCTCCTGAACAGTAGTTCTGAGTGGACCCTTGGCACCAGCACTACGTGGGAACTTGAGAGAAATGCAAGTCCAGTATCTGAGCCCAGACCTACCCATCCAGGAATCCAGGTGCAGCCAGCAAGCTGTGATTTAGCAATCTCTCTAGGGCTAGGAAGAGGAAGGGTGGGGAGCAGGGACCACCGTGGCCCACCTTCCCATCCTCCTCCTCCTCCTCCTCCTCCTCCTCCTCCTCCTCCTCCTCTTCCTCCCCTCCTCCCCCTCCTCCTTCCTCTTCCTCTCTCTCTCTCTCCATTTTGCATTACTTAGTCCTTCTTCCCAACACCCGGGAACCAATGAATCCAGGAACCTCTACTCTACCAGCAACTTGGAAGGTGGAGGACTCTTATTATCACCACCCTGGGAGAGAGGCTGTGTGGGAGAGAGGCAAGGAAGGCTGGGAATTCCCTGGCTGCTGGACTTTTAGGAATTGCCCGAAATTACCTTCAAGGGGAAAAGTGAAAGTGAGGGTTCCCCAGCCAGACACTAGGGGAGACCCGTCTCTGGCCTGGAAAGAACCCTGAGGATTAAGGATTAAGGTGTAGATGAATTTATAGACAATTCCAGGTCTGGTTTTAGAATCCTCCACACACTCCATACACACCATTGTCCCTAATACTCTAACCTGAGGATGCTCCTCCCTTTTATAAATTAGCTTAGTGCGCACAGAGAACCTATGCATTTCAGCCATGTCTATATTACTTATAATACCCGGTATTGTGTAAATGTGTATGAATCATTGCTATCCAGTATTATTTAATGAATAGTAACGAGAAAAAATGTGTATATGTTTATACAGACACACACACCCCTGATATTTCTATCAGTAGTTTGTTGAAACCCAAAATACAGAATTTGGGGATAGGGTGGAGTGACTCTATTCCCAAAGCTGCTTGCTGGTGACTGCAGCTAAATCAACCAATTCAAACCTGTGATATAAGGGGTAGAGTGTGAGAACGGGGGAAGTGGGTGGGTGGGTGGGGCGCGACTGGGCAGAGCAATGGGGACTGCAGCTACAAAAACAGACTGTAGAGGGCCAAGGACACTGTAGAGGGACAGGACACAGGTTCAAAAACTTAAGATGCCCATAGCCCCACTTGTTCTCTCTGCCTTGAAATGGGGCTGTGGACAGGCCCATTAGTCATTTCCACTACATAATTTTCAAGACCCAGTGCAAAGAGAAAACACCTGGTCGTTTGTTCGAGAATTGGACTTTCAAGATGGTGGCGGCAGAACCTTAAGACAGACAGGAGCCTATGGCGGACCCCTTCGTGCTGGTAGGGTGCGGACTTCTCCACTTCCCACTCCCGCACAGGTGAATCTTCCTCACCAGAAATAAAGGAATAAAGTGTTTAGGGGATTGGCATTTCTGCAGTGATTTCTCCGGCAGCTAAGAGGAAGGTTTAATTCCGGAGAAAAGCTCCGGTCCACCCACGGGACACAGAGCTCTCTCAGGATCATCCATCACTAAAGGTCATCCAGGATCACTCTAACCCAGTACTGGGGGAAGGGCAGCCTCTGCAGCAGAGGTGCGAAGGGAGGATCAACCTAGCCAGCTTCCCACGGCCAACTCGGAGCGTCCGCAGCGCTTAGTGACAGCAGCGGGCTAGCTCCTGTGCCCGGGCTCCTCCAGGTTCCAAAGCCCTCCCCCCACCCACTCCTTGCCCTGCCGGTGTCAGTGCGTGGGAGATGCGAGAGCGAACCAGGCAGGGCTAGAGGCAGAGGCCCGGGAGCCAGACGAACCCTCTCCGGTTCTGGGACCTTCACGGCCCCAGTCGGGGAGTCGCCCTTAAATCCAGGCGGCTCCGGCCCGCAGTCACGCGTGTTACCCTTCCGGCCTCTCCGAGGGCCCCGCCCCGCCCCGCCTGCTGCGGGCCCTTTAAAAGCGCGCTCGCCCGGTGCCGCCTCTTCTGTCCGCCAAGCTCGGTAGCTGCTGCAGCTTGCCAGCCTTGGCCATGGCGTCCCCGGCCATCGGGCAGCGTCCCTACCCGCTGCTCCTAGACCCCGAGCGTCCGCGATATCTGCAAAGCCTGGGTGGCACCGAGCCGCCGCCGCCGCCCGCCCGGTCGCGCCGCTGCATCCCCACCGCCCTGGTCCCAGCGTCCGAGGTGTCAGAGGGTCGCGGCGGCCGGAGGAGTGCCCGTAGGGACCCAGAGCCCACACCCCGAGACTGCCGATCTGCTCGCCCTGTCCGGCCCGGTTTGCAGCAGAGACTACGGCGGCGGCCTGGGTCTCACCGACCCCGCGACGTGCGGAGCATCTTCGAGCAGCCACAGGATCCCCGTGTCCTGGCCGAGAGAGGCGAGGGGCACCATTTCGTGGAACTGGCGCTTCGGGGTGGCCCGGGCTGGTGTGACCTGTGCGGACAGGAGGTGCTGCGGCAGGCGCTGCGTTGCGCTAGTGAGTGAGGGCAGGGGAGGTGAGCAGGGTGAAGGGCTCTTAGCCTGGGAGAGGAGGCCTTTTGTAGCCAACTTTAGGCAGGTAACCTTTGGAGTGCTGTCCACTGCCTGGTATCCTTTAGTGGCTGCCCGCTGGCCCCATGTGATTATATGTGTGTATGTGGTTATATGTATACAGATGGGGCTGAGCCTTCTCCCCCGTGTGTGCAGGCACGCTTGTTTGCAGGTTGGGATTGATGGCTCTGCACAAGGTCATTCAGTTGCCTTCCATACGGCCTCTTCTTCCTTTAGTCGTACATTTTTAGAATTGGATAGTGGTATTGATATTTGACCCTTACTTATAGTTAATGGGGAAATGGCTTGTTGGTCCCCTTTGGTTTTGCTCAGGCTCTTCCTTCTAGTGTAGCTGTTGGCACCGAAAGCCTAGTTAGGGCTTTGAATGGAAACAGCTGTGAGGGTGAGGTCAACTGCACCTGAGGTCACTTCTGCCCTCCACACCTGACTCTTCAACCCTTTGTGCCCTGCTTCCGTCTTCTTTCTCTTGGGCCCCTGCACCAGTCTTCCATCGTTAAAATCACTAAGCTCCCAGCTGGTTCCTTCCTCAAGGCATTCCCAGTTATCTGCTGGCTTCACTCAATCCTTACTGAAACATTGGGCACCAGTATAGAGAGTGTCTGAGCAAATCCTCGCTCTTGTTAGAGCTTATGATTACCTCTCTCCAATGGTGAGACTGTGTGCATTCCTTTAATATGTGTCCGTCCTCACCAACCATGTATCGGCTGTTGCTAGAGGATACTCCTACCCATGTGTTTATGTAGCCGCTTCAAACATGTGAAGCACACAGCACAATGGCGGTCTCTAGCAATCATCTGTGGAAATGGATTGCAGTCATCGCCACATCTTTTGGTGAAGGGCCTTTTCCTACCATAACACCCTGTACCTCGCTCAGACTGCATTGCTGGAGAGCAGCAGCTAGCCCTACCTTTCCTCTTACTGTAGTCCACAGCAGCTCCCCCTCAGCCACTGCCAGGATTGAGGGAAAGGGAAGGGAGGTGTGTTCTTCCCACCATCAGCACTCCCCATTCAGGTGCCTGTTCAGGAGAGAGCTGGGCATGAAGAGTCCTGTGCCTGTGCCGTGTGTGGATGCTGTCCTTTGTAAGTGCTGCTGACCTGCAGAAGAATCCAGTGCAACTTACCCTTGGATATGCTAGTGTTCTCTCCCTCGATGTTCCTGGGTGCCATGCAGTATCCGCTAACCTTGTGTACAGGGAAAGAGCCAGTACCTTCGTTGATATGGATGTACTTATGCTCAAATTCCAGAAGCTGTGCTCGCTGTGGAAATATGCTTGTTGTATTTCTTGCTTGTATTCAGCCTTTGACGGACCATGAGTTTCACACCGAGTTTGTGGTGTCCTCCACGTTCACAATAATGGTGCTGGCAGGTTTCTGTGTGGGTATCTGTGCAGTACTCCATGACTAAATGAGCATCCTCAGACCTCACTTAGAATTGTTTATGTCCCTCACTCTGTCCCTGGATAGTTTCCAGCAGTTGGAAAACAGAGATCATAGGCCTCTGACCTGCAACTTGCTGAGGCCTTCTTGGGTTCCTGTGACCCCTGTGCAGTGGGTTTCCTACCAGCCAGAGATGTCTGACCACTAGAGAGGCCGCAGAACTGGAGTCAAGAAGCCATAGAAAGGGATCTCTGTTTGTTGTTTTTAATATTTAACTGTGAGTGTTTGGCTGACTAGGAGAAAGTTGAGAAATTTTTTTGTGTGCAGAACAGACTCACCAGGCATCTGGTATTAAGCTGAGGTCTGGTTCCCTGAGAGGGGTTTGTTTGCTTTATTTTCATTTTGAAAAGCATGGATCAGAAAAGGGACTTTTAAAAGGGATCTTCGAGCTGGGGAAGATAGCTCAATTGGCAAGGCAAGGGTGAAGACCTGAGCTTGATCCTTAGAACCCACATGAACAAAAATAAAGGCAGGCACCGTGGCACATGCTCAAAATCTCAGTGTTGGGTGGGGAGTGGAGACATAGAGGTTCCTGTCCCTGCTGACCAACCCTAGCCTACTTGTACCCATAGATGCACACACTCATGTATACACACACAAACACACACACCTCAAACTGGAACCAAAGTTCTAGCTTTGAATCCAAACTTCCACAGAGACCATGGGGTCTCTGTGTGGCCCCATGAATGTCTGTGTTTCCCTCACTTGTCTTTAAAATTTTTGGATAATGGTCTTATCTACTGCATCATGTCAATGCTAGAATTCGATTCATTAATCATATACAAGTTGATTAAAAAAGTGCTTGGCAGGATACAAATGAACATCCAATTAGATAAAAACGTTACTATCATCTCCTCCCATTTAAGAGCTTTCATGGCTGGCTGGGGCTCACTATACCTCACCAGCGTAGAGTACAGTTTTCAAGCTCTGATTGGTTGTGGAGTTGAAAGGGGGAAAGTGAGTACTAAATCTTCGAAGTTCAAGTATGAAGTATCCTCTAGAAATGACATCTCTGCCTAGCATCTCAGGTGGAAGTCAGCTGTGGTGAAACCCATACTCCAGTGGCTGAGGTTCTCCTGTGCCTGGCTTAGAGGTCCCTTTCCGAATAGCACTTATGACCAGCAGGGTGCTGTGATGGTTTCCGTGAGTGGTGGTTGGAAACAGATGTTTGTCTATGTTGTTAAGAGTCAAAGGTCAGGGGGGCTGTAAATGACATGTCTGTTCAGGAGGCTGATACTGGGTAGGAGCCTAGTTGGCAAATGGGCTTTCAATAAAAGAAATTTTAAAGACTTGCCTTGCCTAGCTTAAGTTTAATTCCATTTCATGGTCTGTAGCAGTGCTGGTTAATGCTGGAAAGATCAGAGCTATTGCTAACTCTCAGGATTAAGTCTGGGAGCTAGAAAGATGGCTCAGAAGTGCTTACAGAGCAAGCATAAAGAGGTGAGTTCAGATCCCCAGATTCATTGTAAAAAATCTAGCCCTATAGTGCTCACCTGTACACCAGGATCACTGAGAGACCCTATCTTAAAAATAAAATGGTGAGCAGTTAGGAGAGAGACTCATGCTGACCTCTGGCTTCCAAACACACCCACAATTCATGTACACACAAAATCAAATTTGTTAGATAAAGAAGGAAATCTACTGGGTTTAGCACAAATACATGCAGAGGAAACCAGCATAGGTGAGAGTCTGCAGAACCCCAAGGCTTTGTGTTTGGGCGGGGTGGTAATGGTGAGACGTTAACTAACTCTAACATTCCCAGAGAGAACAGTCAACAGCAAATAACCTGGGAATTTCTCCAGCTGCCTCTTGCCCTTTCTTGTGTAGAAGGCACATAAAGATGGCTACCTGCCATTTGTCTCATTTGAGTGGGTGTGTGAGCCATTCTGGGCCAAGGAATGGCCTGGCAGTTGGAGAAACTAAGTCTAATTCTCATCCAGATAGGAGAGACTTCAGGTATCTGTTGAAAGCTGTTGATACTTGGGTGCCCCGGGTTGGCTCTGGGAAAAGAGACCCTCTGAAAGGGTGCTTATTCAGAACTATGGGTATAAAGTGATTGGAATGATAGGCTTGAAAGGGGGATCTCCCTGGGGCTCAGTCCCCTAACCTCCACCTCCAGTGATAGATTTTGACGGCAGTGTGAGAACATGTACTCACTGCCGAATTCCTAGGGAGGGGCTCGTGACTTTTCTTCGTGAGGGCTACTGGTGTCTTGGAATTGCTTGTCTGACTCCTCTAATTCCTGTTGCTGTATTAATGGCTGGGTTTTACTAGATCCTTTGTGGGATTGCCACCACCTCGGTGGCAGCTCACCAATTCTATTAGGGGCTCTTTGCAAGACTACTAGGACCCTGACTTAGGCCACCATACACACCCCACCATACTGTGGCAGACAAAGGTCTTTATAAAAAGCATAGTGGCACAGCCCTTGGCTGTGCTGACGGTTCCTGTGTTTCCTCTGGGCACTTGGAAACTGTTTGCCCAGGGCAATCCAGCAGTGCTGGAGGGAGTAGCTGGTGTTTTCCTGAGTTTAGACTCATATTTTGTTTGGGAAGCTAGAAAAATTAGGCACTAAAATTGATGTTTTGTTGTTGAAGATGATAAGGAAACATCCAGCTTTCTCCCCTCTGGCTCTAAATAAAGTCTTCTTGGGAAAGGCCTCTTTGGAGTGTGTGTTAAAAGATAAGGAAAGGGCAATGGTGGTACTCTGACTCCTCCAGTCAAGACCCCTAGTTTTCCATTCTTCCCTTCCCATTATCTCAAAAGATGAAAGTGAAGGGATTAATTCCAACCCCCATTCATTAAAGCATGAAATTCTATGATTATGGAGTATGGGGGCTTGAATTCCAGGTGTAGTCAAAAATGATTAATGCTCCTTGTCTACAGCCTAATTAGACTTGGTAATGAATGTGTGTGTCCGTCTGCCGAAGCTGTGAGTTATTAGAATGGCAGGGAATTGATGAGGACTGGGGCTGGGATTTTTCTGTTTCTCCAAGCTCACTCTTGAACCAGCCAGTGACAAGTGAGTGTGGCAGGTAAGCCCCGAGTGAGAAGGAAAACAGCCTCAGCCAGCCAGAAGGACTCTGCCTGCCTGACAGAGTGAATCCCATCCTGGGGACTGTGTGCTGTTTCAGCTTGGGCCAGGCCAGCCGAGGGCTGAGAAGGCACACAGGCAGGACATTTCACATTTCACATTTCAAGCAATGCCTCTTCTCTGAAGAATCTCATTTCCATGCTTGCTGCCACACTCATCCTGAAAACAGCCTCATGAGGCTGGAATGTGGGGTGTTTCTGCCAAGGAGTTACCTGCCTGGGGCTTTCTTGGCCAGCCTGTTAGCAGGAACCTCTCAGGTAGAGCTAATTCTGACATGCCTGCAAAGCTTTGAGGCCATCTCAGGCCCTCAGCACATTTCCCCACTTGGGGCCTAGTATACAACACCTCTAATCATAGGCAGTCTCCAATCATGGCAAGGTGGTGTGTGTGTTCTACCCCACCTCCCAGGGATCTCGATGGCTCTCCATACTCAGCCCTCATGCCTCAGTTTCCCATAGAGGGCGGCTGCTTGCTGCTCTTGCACTGCCTGGAATAGTATTAAGACTGGTGATGGACCTGTAAACATCTCAAGCCCTTCCTGTTCGCATTCCAGAGATGGCAAGGTTCTTTGGGGGTGAATAGCTGTGTGTATGCAAGGCATGTAAGCACTCTGGCCCTGGCGATTCTGCTCCTGGTCCTGGTATTGCTCAGAGCCAGGCGCTCTTCCCAGCGGACAGACCCTGGTCTGTACTGCTGCAGGCCACCTCTGCCCTCCCAAATACATGGTCTTGCTCTTGGTTTCTGCTGTCTGCAGCCACCCAGCCCTCCCACAGGGCTCTGCTCCAGCTCTCCCCTACTGGGTCAGGAAGTGCTGGCGGCAGCTGACTCTGCAGAGGCCAGCCCTGACTCAGGAGATGGCTTTGTATTTACTCATATTTGGTTTTTTTCCAGGCATTCTGGCAAGCTTCTCTCCCCCATGTTCTGAGTAGGAGCTCAGGGTTGAGAGGGTAGCTGAGCAAGCTTGGGACTTTGGGGAGAGAAGGAGAAGGCTTAAGGAGGTGGTGTCAGGCTAATCACAGACTACTTTTCCTGGGGGGCGCTGGTTCAGTAGAATAAAGTCTGTGCTGGGAATAGTTATGCGTGCCTTGCACCAAGGTCAAGGGTATCTTATCTCAGACTCATGCCAGTGGGTCTTCCCCGAAGCATGCACACACACTATGCTGAGGAGACATGGGCAGAGCCAGGTGGACCTCAAGACCTCATCATGGTGTGTTCATTGGCAGAAGTGGCCAACATGTCTGTGCCAGGCCTGTTCTAGCCTGCTTGTGGTTCCTGGAGTTGAGGAAGTTCATGAGATGCCTCTGCTGGGAAATCTGAAGTTGTGTCTCTTTGTGCTTTAGTTGGGGAAGAGTGTGTCTTGGAACCACGGCCCAGTCTCAATGTAGAATGATGGGTTGTGGTTGAGGGTCTAGGTAACTGATAAAAATTGAAGAGTCACGTGTTTTCTTCAGGATGTTCCTACCTATATCCATTGTCTTGACTGCAGTTGAGGACACCAGGAGGAAAAGCACAAGGTGGTATTGCACAGAGGGCTTGTCAGGGGGAGTTCCGTATTTAGGCCGTTCATTTCCATGTGTCACTGGACAGGTGGATGGTGGCTCAGCATAACGCTCACCTGTGACCACATGAGGCTAGGTCATATTTACTCTTTGGCAGGTGACATCCGAGCCACCTTCTGCCACCTCTGACTCCCTGTGTCTTGAATAGACACATTTCCAGGTCTTCAGTGTATATTGGCTGGAGAAAAATGAAAGCTGGAAAGATAGTTCAGTATGTAAAGTACTTGCTCTACAAGCATGCTAATTAAAGTTAGAGCCCTAGAACCCACATATATAGCTGGGCATGGAGCACATATTTGTTTTTTGGTTTTTTTTTTCCCCAAAGATTTACTTATGTATGTATTTTATTTATATGAGTGTTCTGTCTTCATGTACACCAAAATAATCAGATCCCATTGCAGATGGTTGTGAGCCACCATGTGGTTGCTGGGAATTGGACTCAGGACCTCTGGAAGAGCAGCTAGTTCTCTTAACCTCTGAGCCATCGCTCTAGCCCCCACACATTTGTAAGCCCAACCTGTGGGAACAGAGGCAGGCAGATACTTGTAGATGCTGGCCAGCCAGCGAGCCTAATGAGAAAATCCTTGGGCCCAGTGTGAGACCCTGTCTCAAAACAAGGAGGATGGCTCCTAAGGAATGGTACCCAGGTTGTTCTTCTACATGTGCTTTCATACACAGAAACATGAACACACGTGTATGTACACACACAAACACACATGAAAAGGAAATGAAAACTGATCTTACATGGACCTTAAGGAAACAAGTTCAGAAAAGACAAGTCTAAAACTACAGCAGTGTTGTTTGTGGTTTTAAAAAAAATATTTCTGAAGCGTTATAGACCACTTGCCTAACATGTACAAGACCTTGAATTAGATGGATTATCACATAGCCACAACAATACTGCTGTGCACACCTGGAATCCAAGAGCCCTAAAAAAAAAAAAAAAAAAAAAAAAAAAAAACAGGAAAGCTTAGATCCCCCAGCATTGTCTGCTGAGAGCTGGCCTTGGGAAAATGTCATCACTGAATTTTCTGAGCCATGACATGAGTTGTTTTGAAAACCTGTGAAAATGGAAATAAATATTCACCTGTCTTAGAATGGCTGAGAAGTCCAGGAGCAGAAGGGACTTGAATCCCACTTGGCTGTGTAAAGCATTTTCAGGCCCCTGTGTTGGGCCCTGTGTTCTGCTGTGAGGTAGGCAGGACTTACTTAATCATGGCTGTCTCAAAGATGAGAGAACATCACAGTCAGGGGAGTAGAGTGGTTTCTATTGGATGACCCAGAATCTAACACAGCATTTTGCCTTCTGAACTAGTATCATTGGCCATATAGTTTATTAAGTTTTCTTATTCCTGTCCCTCTCTCTGTCAATGAATGTTGAAATGTCCAAAACACTATTACTAGTAATAGCTACAGGGGGTAAAAAAAAAAAAAAAGAAGGGTGATCCATGTGCAAGCTGCAGTTTCCATTGGTGCCCAGGTAGTTGAGAGTTGACTACACACAGCCTGTCTCCCCATTTAGTCTCTTAAGTTGGTCTTTATCATGTGCAAATCACGAGATCTTTAAATCCTAGAGTAGAAGAGACTAGTGTTCTTCCATTGCCAGTACTCGGTGGTGACAGACATGTGCATGAGGTGGGTGTGTATGTGCACACACATAGGCACGTATATGGGTGGGTGTGGACACACATAGGTATGTCTGTTGTTTATCTCAGCTGTCAGAGCTCGGTGACACAGACCAGCCAATAACCGAAGTGAAAATAAGAAAACAGAATCCCGGGGGAGACAGCTGAGGCAGAGAAGGGCTAGATAAGGACTGGAAAGTTAACCATGGCTGCTGTGCAGACCTCTGGCTTGAACCCCAGACAGTGGGTCTGCTGCCTACTTTGCTCATTCACTTGGATGTGTTTTCCATTCAAGCTCAGTAGTGGCTGGAGGTTTGGTGGTTTCTGTTATAATAATCATGTCCTTTCTGCAGCAGTGGAAAGTATTAAAAACCCAGAGAGCCTCTGTTTAACCACAGATTCCTGCAGTAATCTGAGAGCTCAGAGAGCTCTCCCAAAATGTCTGCCTGCTCTTTCAATGAGTGCTTCGAGAGCAATCCATTTTTATATATGTAGGTATTTCGGGGGCTGCTACACCTTACCCAAAACCTGTAAGGTGGTGAAGGTTGTTGCTCCCAGTTCTGCTGACACTTGGGCTGGACTTTCCTTTCATCATGGAGAGAGAGCTTCAGCCCAAGCTTGGAAATTAGGGGCAGCCAGAGGTCATCATAGACACTCCCCTGCTAGAGGTGGTAGACCTCCCAGAACAGCTGTAGAACACCTGTCTCACCTCCAAAGGATCATGTATGAAGACTCTAGAACACGTGTGTAGGTCCCGGATTTCATCCTGAATACTGGAAATAACAAAAGAAAACCCCAAACCAAAACAAACCTTTGTGCTGAGAAAAGAGAAGTGAAGCTATCCTAGAGCCAAAGTCAAGGGACTTCCCCTTTTACGAATATTAAAATTCTCTCAGCCTCAGGTGCCCATCTCTCCCAGGGCAGTAGTGGCAATACTACCCTCCCCTGTAGTGGGCAGGGCCAGAGTTCCCAGGCCCTCCAGAGGGGCAAAGGGCCTTGGCGCCACCTCTTGCTTGATGATCCCAGGTGTCATCTCAGGACCTGGACTCACAACCTTTTTCTGGGACACAGCACACTTGACATGCTAACAGACCACAAAAACAGACTAAAGTGCTCGCTTCGGCAGCACATATACTAAAATTGGAACGATACAGAGAAGGTTAGCATGGCCCCTGTGCAAGGATGACACGCAAATTCGTGAAGCGTTCCATATTTTTGGTAAGATGCTCAATCTTCATTCAGAAAGGCAAACGAGATGGACGTCAGAAGAGGGAGAAAATAGGGAATAGGACAGGAGCCTATCACAGAGGACCTCTGAAAGACTCTACCCAGCAGGGTATCAAAACATATACTAAGATTCATAGCCAAACTTTTTGTAGAGTGCAGGGAATCTTATGAAAGAAGGGGGAGAGGGAACAGGAGCTCCACAAGAAGAGCAACAGAACCAAAAAATCTGGGCACAGGGGTCTTTTCTGAGATTGATTATGCATGGAAATAACTTAGAACCCCTGCACAGAAGTAGCCCATGGCAGTTCAGTGTCCAAGTGAGTTCCCTAGTAATAGGAAAAGGGACCATCTCTGACATGAATTCATGGGCGGCTCTTTGAACACCTCCCCTGAGGGAGGAGCGGCCATACCAGGCCACAGAGAAAGACAAAGAAGCCAGTCCTGATGAGACCTGATAGACTAGGGTCAGATGGAAGGGGAGGAGGACCTCTGCTATCATTGGACTGGGGGAGGGGCATAGGAGAAGAAGAGGGAGGGAGGGTGGGATTGGGAGGGGGCTACATCTGGGATACAAAATGAATAAATTGTAATTATTAAAAATAAAATTAAAAATAAAAAAAAAAGACTAGAAGCAGCCTAGTCTTCCTGGGGGAAAAGGATCAGTGTCCAGGCCTGAGAAATGATGCCCATGCAAAGGTGAAGTGTCAAAATAAGTCTTAGTACACTCCATCCAAATGCTAGTGAAACTCTGTAATCATTTCCAAGATAGTTCTTTAAAACACAGTTTCCCAAATATCATGGATAAGACACCTCTCTTTGCAGTGGTGTAGAATTGTTTTTTTACCCAAACTTAATGAATATATTTAGCCCCTTCCACACACCACACACTTATGTACAACAACACCTGAAAATATCTCAGGGCAGCAAAAGAAGGACATCCCTTTCCCACAAGTCATAGCCCTGAACATGCTAGGCTAAAGGAAGCTTGACTGAATGAGAAGGTATTCCGTGTTCTCTTTAAGAAGGGACAAAAATATACTGTCTTCAAATATATAAAATTGTTGAATTTTATGTATTCTTCCTCAAACACATAGAATGAGAAAAGACAGAATGAGGCAGGCTTCAGAAGGGGACTCAATGGAACACAATAGATCAAAACAAAATGATCATAAAATCATGAGGAGACATATAAAACAAGGTTTAAAAAACTTGCCAATAAACTCAAAATCTTTGAAAAAATTCTTGAAGTTATTAAAAGTTGATTTCAAAGTCCCTGAATGTTAGTCAAATATTCTAACACTGAGCCCAACTCCTGGCCCCAGGAAAACAGTGTCTTGCTTAATTGCCTACGCTGGCCTTGAACTTACATCCTCCGGGCCCAGCCTCCTGAGTAGCTGGGATTGCAGGCATGTGGCACTGTTTCCATATTAAATAAGGATTTGTAATTATATGCTGCTATTCCATACTGGGTATGGAGGCTCTCTACAGGACACGTGGACTGGACAGAACTTCTCAGCTGGATTTCTGTGAGGAAGGTAGGGGATGGGCAGCTTCTTTAAGGTTCAGAGTCAAGGTATGTTTCTTTGAGTAGGTCAGAGAATATGGCCTTTGGCCTATGGCATTCTCTTTGACTCTGGGGGAGATGAGAGTACAGAAAGGTTGGTCCAGAGCTTTATAGTTGCCTGGGACCCTGATACTTCCATAGAGGGACATCTGTAGTCCAGTGCCTGCTACCTGACCTAGCACAAGATGACCATGGTGATTCAACCTGTGCCCAGTCTTCTAAAGCTCACATTCTCTTGCTGGGGAGGCTCTGGATGGGGTGGCTGGGTCTCTGGCAGCCTGAGGATGGGCCTCCCAGGGGGCTTCCCAGAAGGCTGCTGCCATACTGGTATCAGCTTTCTGATTTGGCCTGGGCAGCAAAGTCGTCAGAAACTCCCTCATGAGGGCTAGCTCCTTTGGGATCAGGGTGAGGGATATCTCGTGAGCTCCATTTTAGGCCAAGGAGACATTTCTGTCTTTAAGTGGGAGACCATTGTTTTCACCTTTGCTCCCCATCCCCATGCCATGTAGCCCACACAACCACATCTTTCTGCCTGTCTCTCCCCTCTTCCCAGGTATCTGGTTTACGATATATATTCTGACCTCCTCAAAGCCACACAGCTGTCTTGCAGTTCCCCCCACCCCCAACCTCTGCTCAGGGATATGAATTCAGCAATATGAATTAGCTTTGGGCTGTCCCTCAGGAGCCCGATATTCAGCTGGTAAAGCACTATTAACCCACCTCCCCCAAAGCAATCCATTAATGAGCTCCTAGGCTGGACAGGTGATATGAGGTAACGGATGACTTTGGTCATCACTTGGAACTTTGAAGACATTGATTTCTCAGGTTCACAGGCATGAGTGAGGAGTGAGGCAGGGGCTGGCTTTCCCACAGTCTGTTTGGTGGGGCACTTTTATCTTATCAAGCTAAAAGTCCAGGAATAGAAAGTTTTCCATTGGAGGAGGTAGCGGCATCCAAGAGGCCTCAGATGCCTATTCTGGTAACAGGAAGCCTAGAGCCCTCCACAGGGCCATTGACTCCCTCTCTTGCCCCCCCCCCTTTGGCGCCAGACTTAGAAAAGAGCTATTGATCTGCGGACATCTTAGAATGAGGGAGGGCCCAGATGAGGAGGTGGTGGCTGCCTGCTTCAGCACAGTCACCGTGTGTCTCCAGCGGTTCTTCCAAAGGCTCCCGAGGAGTCATGAGCTGTCAAAAAAGCTCCAGATCCCACAGAGGCTCTGCAGTGAGACCCTGGCTCATGGTAGGTCCCTGCCCCTCCATCTGGAGATACTCCAGACCAGAGGGAAATGGGTATTTGTGTTTCCAGGCCTCTGTCTAGTGGCTTTTCTCATGGAAAAAGAATGTAGGTTTCTTCAGGCAGCCTGGCCCTAATACTGAGCTCAGCACCATTTCCTCATCCCCCTGACTCTGCAGAGAGCAAGGCATAGTGGGTGCTGTCACCTTGCCTGATGGAAGCTGAGCAGGCATGCTGGATGGGCACAGGTTCAGAGGCCCTTTTTCAGCTGTGGGTTTTAGTAGGGCTATGAATTAGGACTGAGTAGCTGTTGGGATCAGGCTTCCTGATGGAGCAGAGTCTGGTGCCTTGGAGGGCTGCTGTCTTCCATTCTGCCTGTCTTATAGTTTGTAGGGTAAACTTTGTGAAGCAGAGCAATAGTTTCTGTGTGGAGAACTGAAAGCTGATGGGTGGAGGTTCTGGAAGAAGCCTGCCCTCAGGCAGTGACTGGCCACTGCTTTCCTTTCCTGAGCACTAATTAGGATCAGAATAGTCCTTGGCTGGTATAAAGGAATAGAGAAGTGGATGAAAAAAAATGGGAGAGACAATAGTAATTACCTATTATTACTGTTTCCTGTTTCTTCATTCATCCTCTACTTTTCCTGGGACCAACAAATACTGTCAGTGGCCTCATGGGAACCAGGGATGGATCTGAGACTCTGCTTTCTAGCCAAGGCTCTTCTTCTTGGTCGTGTTTTCTCCAGTGTCTTATACTGTTATGGTACTGTCTGCAGAAAAGCAGAAACATTTGTATTTATTTTTAATATCTCACTTACTACAGATCCCTATTTGGAGTGAATGGCAGAGTAATCAGTCTTTCACAGTGAGGCAGAATAGAGAAGTAAGACCCTTGTCAAAGGTCGTTGCCTGGTAGCCATGGGTTCACCCTTTGCCATTGGATTCTGCTCATTGCACTGACCTATAACGGCTTCCTTTCTGTGGTAGGAAGTCTTTGGAATGCATTGCCTTTCCTCAGGGTGCCCTGCCCCATTTCTCTATATTTCTCCATATGGTCAGAGATAAGTGGAGATTCTAGGTGGTCACAACATATCTTAGAAGTGGAACTAAAATTAAATGCCATATCTGGACAAAAACATTGAAATCAATTTTTTTAATCAATATGGTCTTGACCTTGACAAATAATTTTTTCTGGTTAAGGCTTTACCTTTTGAGAAATAGGAAATTTATCCTCATCAACAGTCAAATACGTACTCTGTGCTAAGAAGAAAAATGGTTATTGAGTCTCTTGATTTCAATGAGTATTCTTTCTTTAACTCTCTCTCTTTCTCCTTACACACACACACACACACACACACACACACACACACACACACAATTCCTTGTTTCTTTGCTATTCAGCCTAGGGAATTATCAACTGAATAAAAATCATTAAGGCCTATCATGGCAGCATGAAGTTCAGGGCCAATGCTACACCTCATCTACAGTGCTCTGGTTTCATTTTGTCAGCATTTCTACTTCACTGTTTCAAGAGGAGGGGAGAAGGGAGGTTGCTTAGAGAAGTGGGAGCTGTGGACTACTGTCTCTACCTTCCTCTCAGGACTTCTGAGCAACTGGGCTGTGGCATTAAAGAAAACAGATACTGACTCAGATGGACTCACCAATAGTACGAAAGCTACTTCCTGGCTGTCAGGCCTTTCTTGAGTGAAGTGACTCCCCTGAGCTTCAATTATTCCAAGTGAGGCCTCTCCTTGGGCACTTCTGTCATCAATGTTCCCAAAAAAGCACTCTGGAGAAGCCTCCAACATGGCTGTCTGCTCTTTCTTTGCACACAGGTCAGTGTGGACATATGCATCTCAAGGGAAAGCACAGCAGTTGAAAGTTGCCCAGGCAGAATTGGAAGAGGGACACAAAAATCTTAAAGCATCTTTTCTAGGAAAATTCCTGTCAGTGAGTTAACCACACTAGAGAATAACAGGCAGAGCTAGATGGACCCATGGTGCAACACCTGACGCTAAGGAAGCATGCCAGCATGCAACAAATCTATCGTTTGAATGGAGTGCAGGGGTGGGAAATAGAGAGGGGTTGAGAGAGGAATAGACCAGGTCTCTACAGAAGTCCCTATGGTCCCAGCTACAGTGACATAGCTGCAAGGGAGCCTTTGTCTCCAGCAGAGAAGCCGGCCACAGATGTCGTCTGTTTACTTTTCTTTTCAGTGCAGAAGTGTGTTGTGCCCTCTGGCAATCTGGGTGTCTATATGTGACATAAAAGCAGGCATGGAAAAACCAGTTGGATATAATAGCTTGGTTGTCCCATAAAGGACTGGACTTGCCCTGCCTGCTCCTGGCCATGAGTAGCCCTCTGGCTTTCAGGCCAGGCATACCTGTGCACATGTGCCTCTGGGTACACTCATATCTACACATTTAACTTGTTTCCTTTGGTGTCCTGTGATCTACATGTACCAGACAAGATTACTTTCAAAATCAAACCTGCTTGACTGAAGTCTGTGGATCATTACCAAAAATGCACTCCAGGTTACTAGGGGGCTAGGCTACTCTCTGCTCTTTCTCAGAAATGGTGTCTGCTTTAGATAAGAAGACAAAGTAGAATAAAATGTCCCCTGCTTTCCTCCTTTCACTTAAACCCCTTACTCCTGAGTCCATGTCTTTCTGTACCAGCTCCTCAGGCATCCCCTCTGTCTTCTAGGGGCCCCTGGGATGGTGGTGAGGATCCAGGGCTAGGGTAGGACCTCTGCTGTTTTCGTCTCACACCTGCAGTAGAGTGATACATGCTACAGCAAAGGAGGTCCTGGGATGGTCCAGGGCTGAGAGAGCAGCTAGCAGTTCTCGACCTTCCTAACACTGCAACTCTTTTTTTTTAATTAAATGTTCATTTTTCTGTGACTCTTTAATACAGCTCCTCATGTTGTGCTGACCCCACAACCATAAAATTATTTTCATTGCAACTTCATAACTGTAATTGTCTACTGCTACGAATTGGAATGTAAATATCTGATGAGCAGGATATCTGACATGACCCATGAAGGTCATGACCCACAGATTGAGGACCACTTAACAGCTCCACACTGGCTTTGGAAACCATAAACTGGTCGCTTTTTGCTGAGTTCTTTAGACCTGTCTACTCTAATTCAAAAGTATTTTTTTAAGGTGTTCTGGTAACTGGATCTCTTCTTTCTGTGTGACAAAAGCAGGATGTGTATGTGTTGAACTCTTTTGTTCTCTCTCTTTTCATACTCTTCTTCCAGCTACAAAGTCTTTGGTTGTCACAGGCTGCCTTCTGCAACAGTCTTGGTCTGCGGTAGGCTATCAGTACACATGTGCATGCAAACACCAATGGAAAGCAGGCTAGGAACTAGCCAGCTGGGAAACAGCAGGCAGAAGTGCATAAAGAGATTTAATATTCTTTTTGAGGGTATGTGTACCCTGGCACTGCCTTGTTGTGTCACTGCACTTTTCTCCGCATGACCACATACAAACACTTGGCCCTTCAGGTGTGGGGTCTTGGTGACCAGTGTCCCTGTCACAAGCTCATGATAAATAAGTTCCATTTGTCTTTCTCACCATGACAGCCCCTCCACAAACATGGACTCTTTCCTCACAGAACCCATTGCTTCTTACTATGCGCCAGGGCCTGTCTACCTCCATCACCACGTGTGACCCCCACTGCCAGCAACGGTGTACTTCATGAGGCCACAGCGCCACAGCAGAAAGAGGCCAGTGAATAGGGGCATGTCTCTTTAAGACACACACTGCACCATTAGGGAACATTGCGTGTGAAAGGTATAGATACACTTCCCACATATAGCTAATTAAGAGATTAATAAAATTGTAAATAGTTTAGCAATTGCGAGAGGACTGACTCCATTATGAGTTGATTTACCTGCTTTACTTCTACTTTGTGGAATGAGGCCAGGCACTCTACCCTGAGCTGAACCTGAGCTAATTTTAGACAACTTGTGAGCATTATAGTTAAATCTGTGTCAATGTTATGAATATTGGAAGCACCAAAAAATACAGAAAAAATTGGGGGATGAGAAGGAGCGTCCTAGCATTCTCTTAGCAGTTCCTGCTATCTGCAGTAGAAGCCTGAGTCACTGGGAATTAAGCTACTCTATTAAACTTGTTTACAATTACATACACACATATACACACGTACACATACAAATGCACACACACACAATACATACATATCCAGATACACACACACACATATACCCATACACACAGACATACACATATGCACGTAGACATGCACACATACTAACACACATACACACATACATAAACACACATGCACATGCACTTGCATACATGAACACTGCACACATATATACTCATACGTACATACACATACATACATAAATGCACACACAGGGGCATGCTTTGGGGTAGAATACTCTCAGATAGCAAAGGAGCATAGGACTGGAATGTGGCCGTGATGACCTGTTGTCCCTCTGCCTAAGTCACTGAGGCATGGTAGATACTGCTGAGTCCTTCCTGCTGTCTGCATCTCCTGTCTGTACTTGTTGTGGGCTGAGCTCTCTCCTCTTTCTTAGCCTGTCCCAACAACCCCCATCTCCAGCCTGCCCTAATTCCCTGCTGGCCCTCTGTTGGTAGTGTCAGTCTGGGAACATGCAGCTGCATTGGTGGTAGGTGACGAATGTGCAGGCTGAAAGGGATGCCCACCTACACCCAGTCACCCACACCCTCTCACACCCACCCACACGGGGCAAGACTGTGCCTCTGCAGGCCTGCCTGGGAAGCCAGCTTCTGCCAGGCCAATTATGTGTATCTGGGACAAAGGTAGATGAGACATATCCAGCATGCCTGGCAATGTGACAAGAGGCCCTCATGAGGAGTTAGGACTGAGATATCAGATATAGAGGCCAGTGTCCTGGGGAGTACTGATTATCTGCTTTTTGAGACAGGTCTTACTGTATAGCCAAAGCTCTCCAGATTTACCATGTAGCCCAGGGCTGGCTTCCACTCATTGCTCCTGCCAAGGGTTGGGATTATTGGCTTATAGCACTACAGCTGGCCCAGGTATCTGTTTCAATAACTGCTGAGCAACAACCCAGGAGATCTTTTGCCTTTGCTTTTTATGCAAAAAAGTTTCATTAAGAAAGAGTATACATGTCAACCTCACCCAGTCCTGCCCTAGAAAAATGGGGTCATTGGAAATAAATAGTGACCATAACCTTGGAGTAGGCTTTGGATCACTTCTTTGTACCTCAGTTCTTACAGGCTCCCCAAACCCACCCCGCTTCCCCAGTGCTTTCTCTCCTGAAACTTGACCTATAAGATTTGCTTCCAGAAGTTCACCATTGCTCTGCATTACAAAGCAACTGAGCAGCAGAATCAAACCTCGGGCAAGCTGCCACCTTGCCTGTCTGTGAGAGAGCCAGCAACTCTGACCTCAGTTCTATCTCTTTTTACTATTGTATCAATGTTTACTGTTGGTTCCATGACTCCCTGCATCCCCACCTTGTGTGTGTGTGTGTGTGGTGTGTGTGTGTGTCTGTCTGTCTGTCTCTGTCTCTCCCATGTTTGGGTTTATGGGTTTGTTAGGGGTGGTCGTCCTTCCAGAACAAGGAGGTACAATATGTGGAAGGCGGGGCCTCAGGCTCCTTCCTGGAAAGGCTGAGATGTAGGTGTCCCAAACTGTCCGTCTGACCCTGGAAGTAGGATGCTTCCATTCTCTTGTTGCGGACCTCATTAGGAGTTTAACTAGGACTATGAAAAAAAATGTATAGGCTGTGTTGATTTTGGCTGGGGTTGCAGACTGCCAGGCCTGCACATATACCTTCCTACTCACCCCAAAGACCTATTCTTCCATCTGCCTGCCTTGGACCAGCTACAGGCAGAAGGAGCAGTTAGTGCGCCTCTGAGTGGGAGAGTTAGTGTACTCCTGATGAGAGGGAGAGTTAGGCACTGTTCTGAACACCTTCCTTTAGCAAAAGAGAATCAAGAAATTCTTGGCTAGAGATGGACATGGTGACACATGCCTGCAATCTCAGCACTGGGGAGGCTGAAGCAGGAGGATTGTGTATGTGAGTTCAGGCCCAGCATGGACCACATACTGAGATGTATAAAAACTCTTGCCTAGTGTTAGTTACATGCTGAATCAACAAAAATCTGGGCATACAGCCTCCTACAGAGCTGAAAACACCTGCTGCAGTTTATTGAGTACCTGCTAGGTACCAGGTGCCCTAGGGTGCTTTATCTAAACTTTCCCTAATTTTTCAGACATTTTCCCAACAAGAAAGCTATTACTCCAATTTTTCAGACAAGGAAATTGAGACTAAATGAGTTCTAAATTTAGCTAAGAGGAACTGTTCAGACACCTTATACCCAGGTACAGGAAAGCTTCCAAATTCAAATTCTGACCCATGTGATTCCAAGATTTACTCCAGTTATACCCACTCCCTAATACCACACTGAATATGGGTGCTTCTAGCAGCTTTACTTAGAATTACTAGAACTTGGAAGCAACCAAGACGTTCTCCAAGCAGGTAAAAAATAAGTATGATACATCCAGATGATGGAATATCATTAGACAGTTAACAGAGATGAAGCTACCGAGGCCATAAAAACAGAGGAGGTTTAAATGCATCTCTCTTGGTGAAAAAGCCAGTCTGATATGGTTACATATTGTATCATGCCAATTTTGTGATAGTCTGAAAGAAGACAAAAGATATTAAAAATTAGGGGATGGGTAAATAGTCAGAGCACAGAATTTTAGGGCAGGAAAACTACTTTCCACAACTGTGAGTATGTGCCACAGAATGTACAGCACCGAGTGAATCCAATGTAAACTGTATGACCTCTGGGAGATAAGAAGTGTGAGTGTAGGGTCAGCTGTAACAGATGCACCCTGTCATTGGGATTGCTCATAATGGGGAGGCCATGCATATGCAGGGGAGGGCTATAAAGAAAGCATGCTTCCCACTGAATTTTACCACAAACCTACAACTGCGCCAAAACACCTTACTTAAAAAAACAAAACAAACAAAAAAACAGAAGGATACATTGTGCAGCACAGTGTGCGGTTGTGTAGACGTACTCTCTGGCAGCAAATAGTGGTCCAACCATCATCACAATGTGGTCACCTGATTTTTTCTTTTTTCACAGTGTCCTACTTAGGGTCATTTGCGGGGGGGCCTCTGCAAATGCCACAGCCAGCAGTGTAATGGTCTGTACGAAGCAAGAAGGAAATCCAGTTCAACATGACTCAGTAGCTGGTGCTGGCTCAAACTCCTAGAGTCTGATGCCAAGCAGTTTATTTCAGGCATATTTAAGTACAGTACAATTTTAAAAAGAATATAATCCTGTGTGCACAAGGAAGCATAATTTCATCGAAATTCTCAAAGTGCATGTCCCTTCTTCCATGAAGCCTAGGGCCTAGGAGAGGATCTGGTATGGTCTTGGTCATACAGATAGCATAGTGGTCACCTAGACTATTAGGTATCTCCGGCCCTGACTGTGAAAACTTCTATAGATAGCACAAATCACCAGGCTATTAGCCATCACCATTTCCAATCTTCTGAGTAGAAAAACAGTTAATAT
Organism: Psammomys obesus; assembly: GCF_907164565.1. NCBI lineage: Eukaryota > Metazoa > Chordata > Mammalia > Rodentia > Muridae > Psammomys > Psammomys obesus. The sequence continues at coordinate 69,370,779 of NW_026585504.1, read as the reverse complement.
ATCTTTTCCCTTGAAAAGACAACCTTTGTGTTTATCATTCCTATTTCCCTAGTGCTATCTGTGGGTGCGGGAACCTTTGTGCTCTCAACAACTACTGCTGTGCTAAAACACCATGACTAAAAGCAAGTTAGGGGAGAAAGGGTTTATTTGGCTTATGTGTCTACATTGTAGTCCATCACTGAAGGAAGTCATGGCAGAAATCTAAACTGAGTAGGAACCTGGAGGCAGGAGCTGATACAGAAGCCATGGAGGGGTGCTGCTTACTATCTTGTTCCCCATGGCTTGCTCAGCCGGCTTTCTATAGAACGCAGGACCACCAGCCCAGAGGTGGCCACACCCAGAATGGCCTGGACCCTCCCCCATCAATCACTAATTAAGAAAATCCCAAAACAACTGGATCTTATGATGGCCTTGTCTCAATTAAGGCTCCCTCCTCTTTCATGACCCTAGCTTGTATCAAGTTGACATAAAACTAGCCATCACACATGATATATTTCCCATTAGTAAACATTATATGTCAAAAAATATATATTGCAAAACCACAAATAACTTAGATCCTATATGTAGAGAACAAACATCTGAAATCCCACCCCTTGGGCCTTCCTTGTAGACATGTCTCTGCATATGACATATATGGAAGTATGCATGTATTTTATATGATTAGGGTCATGAAACACCTTTTCCTCTTTTGTGTTGAACAGTGTTGGGCTGCATCATGTATGACAGCCACATTCCAGTCCATGGAGAAATAGGTCATATGGTTGGTTGTGAGTCAGTTGCAGATGGATGTTTTTGACAATTTGTGGTGATAAATAGCTCAGTGAGATCCATTCAGGCAGGAGACATACCCTGAGGAGAAATCTCAGCAGGGGCTGGTACCTCACATATCAACAGAATGCTTCCTCATATTTCCACACCTGTTTTGTGACAGGCTTTTCCTTCAGAGATTCAACAGTCTACTCACCCCAGAAAGGGACCCCACGACAGTGACATCACCAAAGACAAGAGTGGTGAACCAATGAGTTTTTATTGGTGTCACTAAGAATATGGGTGAAGGGTTACTTTAACAGAAGCAGGACTGACTCAAAGACAGGCTGCCTCACTGAGAAGCCTACCTGACACAGGTGACAAGTCCTTAAGCTCTGTGCCCAGCTTACAGGCAGCCGGTCCACCAGGAACCTCCTCTCTGCTACAGAGGGTGATCAGTCTCCTGCCCTGGCCAATTTTCTGCATCTGTAACCTTGGGGAGGGTTCCTGCTAAACTTTGCAAGTCTCAGCTTTCCCAGACATGTGTCCCCACATCTCATGGCCACCCCAGCCCTCTCTCATGGAGGGAATGTTTCAATTTGGAGGAAACTGCCACACAGCAGCACCTCTCCTGTGATCGTGACTATGACCAACAAATTCCTTTTTCAAAACTAGAGCAGAATTTTAGAAAATCAAGTGTTGGGGTAGGATATTGGAAAAGAAGGGGAGTCCCAGGGCAGCAGAGAGCCTCTCCATAAAGGATACCTCATCTGGCTTTAGGGGACACCCTATGTCTCCTCCTGAGTAGTTGAGACCTAGGCATCTTGCCTGGACTGGGGGTAGGGGAACGGCAGGGCCTCTGAGGAGGCGTCAGGACCTGTTGATTCAGGCCTCCATAGAGGTCTGGAGGTTGGCAACACTGATGGGATGTGTACAGACAGGCTTTTGGATGTTTGGTGCCATGGCTGGTCACACTGGACTCAGGTTTTCGCCTGCTAGTAAGAATAGCTAGCATTTATCAAATCTCAGTGTATGTCGGTAGTGTGCTAGTCAGGTATGGTCTTGCTGAATTCAGCCACACTATGAGGTAGGTACTGCTGCTACCTCCGCTTAAACAGATGAGGAGACTGAGGCATGCAGGCATTAGCACAGTAGCCTGGGGTCTTATCATCATGGCTCCCTGAGCTCTCCCCGTCAGCAAAAAGCAAGGCACTTCCTTCCTCTGTGTTCACTACCAACTTATGTTAGATTCTTTTGAAGTGAGCTAACAAATCAGCTTTACCAATGCCAGGCAGGAGATTTGGGAGTGCAGCTTGGGGACTTTCAAGGGGACAGTGCTGTGGCTACAGAGTGAACATTTCCATCTGTTACAGGGCTGAAGGGACATGGTGGGACAAGCAAAGGGAGCTTGGAGAGCAAGGCGGAAGCTGCAGGTGAATCAGGGGCAGGCTGGATGAGGGGGGCTATGATGGGGTCTCCATGCATGGGCTTAGAACTGTCATAGCTGGTTCAGCTCAGAGGCTTCAACACGAGGAAACCCAGTGCAAGAATGAGAAATGGATGGTCTGACAGGCCAAGACAGCTACTCTGACTTGTTCTGAGAGCCAAGGGAACCCTCACTCCACTTAAGAGCTTCTGTAAATCAGATTTCCCAGTGCCCATTATCTCTGCAGATTTCCCTATAGTTCCTGATACATTATTTTAAAGCTAAAATCTCCTGGTGTGTCTGGCAGTGTTGGTAAGGCTGGATTGCCCATCCACAGCCTGGTAGGGTAAGAAGGAAGTTCACACAGTGGAGTAGAGGAAGGAGAAGCAGGGGAAGGAATATTAGCTTGGAGCTACCAAGTTGTCAGCTGATTCTAGACATCAGACCTCCTGTTAATGCTCAGGATGGCTCCATGAACCACCTATTGAGATTCTCATTTTATAGTTGAGATTAATGCTCAGAGCAGTTCAGCGAGCTTAGGCTCTGTAGCATAGCTGGTTGAAGAGATCAGAGGCCTCCAAATCTCTTCTGTCTCCATTATACCACAGTATATACAAGGTTGGGCTGGTCCTGAAGTATAGGGTAGGAAGTAGGGAGCTGTGTGGTTGATCTCTCAGAAGGTCAAGGATACCCAAAGGTTGGCAGTGGCTTCCGAAGTTAGGGGTAGTCCACCCAGGTGAGAGAAGGCTTGTCACTGATTGGAGTGACTGCAAGGAGCCAGTGGGTGCTGTGCCACTAGGTCCTGTGTCCTTGGGAACCTGCCTGTCCCTCACTCCCTGTCTCTGCCTGGGTGAGGAGCTTAGGGCTAAAGAGGGAACACTCTATTACCTCTACCTTGTGTACAGCTTGTTTGTGGAAGGGGTTCTTCTCAAGGCAACACATCTGGTTCCAGAAAAATAGGTCACTTGGCTTTCACCATTATATAGCAGAGTGTGTGAGAACCTTGTGTGTGTGTGTGTGTGTGTGTGTGTGTGTGTGTGTGTGTGTGTGTGCCAACACTTTGCATACTATGCATTTGAGAACTAGGGAAGGGCACAAACTAACTTTGGCAGCTCTGGGGATTAAGAAGACATTTGCAGCTTCTGCATTTTGGGGAGATAGTATCCTAGCATATGGTTTCTGCTGTTGGCTTTTCCCCATCTAAGTTCAATTAGTAGACGAAATGCTATTGCTACACACAGGTGTCTCGTGGCATCTGAGCCTGACTCAATTGTTTGAGATGGTAAGCTGAGGGTCAAATCCAAGAGCCAGGCCACTGGCTACTTTTGGGGTAGGAGAGTAGCCCGAGCTTCAGTCCAGCCCTCTTAAGCTTCCCTCCCTCCAGGCCAGTTCAGTGCACAATGGACCATGCTACCCAAGGGGGAAGCAGACACATGCAGCACATGGCCTCTGGCTTCCCAGCTCGCGCTGATCTCTGAAGCTGATGTCCATAGGAGCCTCCATCTGCTTGGGCTCAGGCTCTTTTTTCCCAGTATGGTCTGGGCTCTGTGTCAGGGTTGATCTGTACTTTCTGACAAAAAGTCCAACTCCTAGGACCTCATAACAAGGCCCTATGTGGAAACAGGACCATTGTGGATATAATTGGTCAAGAAGAGGTCCTTCTGGAGTATGGTAGGCCACTGACTCAGTCTGACCAGGTGCTTTTAAGGGAGACAAATACAAGAAAATCTTGAGACAATGCTGGCAAAGTTCAGAAATGTTCAGCTATAAGCTGCCAAATGTTCAACTGTCAGCTGGGCGTGTTGACTCATGCCTGTAATCACAACACTCAGGGAGGCAGAGGCAGGCAGATCTCTGTGACTTCAAGGGCAGCCTGGTCTACAAAGTGAGTCCAGGATAGCCAGGGCTACACAGAGAAACTCTATCTCGGAAAAAAAAAAAAAAAAAAAGTGTTCGACTGTCTATGAGACGTCAGAAGCTCGGAAAAGGCAAGATTCCCATTCAGGTTTCAGAGAGATCAAGAGCCTGTGAACAACTTGAGGAGGCAATCCATTCCTGCTGTAGGCAATGGTGAGTGTGTGGAGAGGAGAAAACCTGCAAGTCGGTGCTCTTCCTCATACCACGTGGGTTCTGAGGACTGCACTCGGGTCATGGAGCGAGTGCCTTTTGCCCCACTGAGCCATCTCACTAGCTCTGACAATAACCACTTTACAGCTGACAACACTAACATCAAGAGATGTCAGAAATGCCAGCACATCCGTGTTTATTGCTGTTCTGCTCCCAGTGACAAGGTAATAGAATCAACATAGATGTTCATCAACAGATGGGTGGTGTCTGCATACAAGGGGGTTTTATTCAGCTTTAAGGAAGAACAAAATGATGCCATTTATAAGAAAGTGGATGGAATGGGAAATCATGCTGAGTAAGTCCAACTCAAACAAATATCATGTTTTCTCTCATGGGTAGAGTCTAGATCACATAGAGAGGGAAAAGGTAGGAAATAAGTGGGATTCTCCAGAGGGGTCAAGAAGATAGAACGTGATGTGCATGTAGGAAAATGCTACAATAAAACCCATCATTTTATACAATAAATATATGCTAATTAAAATTCTGAAAAACTCTGACTAGAAACTGGGAATTTTGCTCCCTAATCTTGTGTAGCCTCTTGGTGGTGAGACCTTTGTCCTAGCTATTCAGTCATGGCAGGCCCCAGTCTCCTCTGTTTCCTCTAATTAGGGTACCTGAGCTGGCGGTAGTCACTCCTTTCTTTCCATACCTTGTGGGCTCTTCCATCCAAAGCCTGCCTTGGCTTCCCTAGCTCACAGGTATATCTGTCTGAGCCAGCTTCCTAGATCTGTGCAAAGTGGGGCCTTTTCTTTCAGATATCTTTCACATTAGTTGTTTTCCTGTATGTTCTAACTGCACCCTGGTTCCTGAGAATCCTGTCTATGTTTGTTTGTTTGTTTATTTGTTTTCAAGACAGGGTGCATAGCCCTGGCTGTTCTGAAACTTGCTCCATAGAGGAAGGTCTTGAACTCAGAGATCTGCCTGTGTCTGCCTCCCAAGTGCTAGGATTAAAATTGTACACTACCATGCCCAGCTGAGAGTCCTTGCACTTACCCTCAGGCTAGCACAGAGTATGTGGCAGTCCGGGCCCAGCATATGGGTGTTTCAGCACAGATGCTGGCATCTGCATGGCCTAGTTCCATCTGGGATCTGTCTTCCTGTGTCCAAAGTGAACACCAGATAAAGGTTGTAAGAAATAATAGGATACCAGGGACAAGGGCTGAGTAACAGTGATAAGCTTCCCTGAGAGAAGGAGGTCAATGGGGTTAGCTTTAGGGGTCCCCTGGGACATGGCCCAGGCTTTGGGACATAGAGCATTGTTTTACTCAACTCCCACCCCAGCCCTGTAGGAGACTTTCAGTGTGTACTGGTGGTATGGAGTGGGGGTGGGGTGGGCCTCAGATGTCATCAATGTCTGAAATTCCTGGACTGGGAAGTGTGATGGTGTATTCCAGGAACTTCGATGCAGCCATGACTTAAAGATCTTATTAGAGAAAGTTATTAGTGCTCATGTGCGTATCTTGTTTTCTTTTGTTGTTGCTTTGTTTTGTTGAGACAGGGTCTTATGTGTAACTCCAGTTGGTCTGGAAGTCACTGTGTAGACCAGGCTGGCTTTCAACTCTGCCTTCTGAGTTCTAGGATTAAAAGCATGTGCCACCACACACTTTTCTAAAGGGTGTGGTAGTATATACATTTTCTGACATGTCAAGCCTACTATTGGAGTGTTCTATTCCCAGCTTGCCCAGTTCTGTTTCAGGACTATAAAGATAACTTTCTAAGGCTTTGGATACATATATGTCAAAGAGAGGTGGTGAAAGTGAGTAGCTCAGGTACAGAGATGGGCAGAATGTGCAAACCATGCAAGTCACTGCAAGGGGAAGAGTGGAAACCTTGTGCTTTCTAGAGATCTTCCCCATGAAGATGGTGGCTCTCACCTGCCCTGGAGCTGGCAAAGCTTCTAGCCACCCTCTTCTTCATGTCCCTACTTCTTGGCTCTGGAGCATTCTTTGACAGTCAGAGCATGATCAGGAGCCACCAGAGCTGAGTCCAAAACAGACCCATCCTTTCTGGGTTCTGCTTCAGTGTTATAGTATGAGACGTCCTGGCATTTCTGGATGCTGTCGGTGAACTTGGCCCACACAGCCCTCTGTGCTCTTTACCCACTAAGGGTGAGCTATCTCCACTGAGCTGTGTGTTAGCCACTGGAGCTCCAAGACACCTTTGGGACTCAGGTGGTACATGATATGACCTCAAAGGACTGACCTTACCATAACAAGTTATTTTAGTTGTCATTGGCCCCACCCCACCCCCAGCTTGACACAAGCCAGGGTCATCTGAGAAAAGGGAAGTTCAAATGAGAAAATGCCTCCATTAGGTTGGCCTATGGGCAAGTCTGTGGGGGTATTTTCTTGACTGATGATTGATGTGGGAGAGCCCAGCCCATTTTGTGTGGTGCCACCTTAGGACCGGTGGTCCTGGGTTGTCTAAGAAAGCAAGCTGGGTAAGCTATGGAGAGAGTCTTAGTGTTCTATTGCTATGAAAAGACTCCATGACCAAGATATTGTCCTTCACAATCTTATAAAGGAAGCGTTTACTCAGGGATTTGCTTACAGTTTCAGAGGGTTAGCCCATTCTCATCATGACAGGGAGTGTGACATTGAGCAGGAAGGCATGGTACTGGGGGGGAGCTGAGGCCTTTATATCCTGATCTGGGGGGCGGGGGAGGCTGGGCCTGCTGTGGGCTTTTTAAACCTTAAAGATCATTCCCAATGACATACCTCTTCCAACAAGGCCACATCCCCGAATCCTTCCAAACAGTTCACCTACTGGGGACCAAGCATGCAAATATATGCATCTATGGGGGCCATTGTCATCCATACTGGCACAGGGAGCAAGCCGGTAAGCAGTGTTCCCTCATGCTTATGCTTCAACCCCTGCCTCCAGGCTCCTGCTCTGACTTCCCTCCATGATAGACTAGAAACTATAAACTAAAATAAATTCTTTCCTCCCCAAGTTGGTGTTAGTGTTTAATCTAGGATGACTCCAGGCAAGAACTTGAGGTGCTGGCAGCTTTACCTGAGGGCCTGAGGAATGTGCACATTAAGCTTCTAACTGCCACCCTAGAAAAGTACATGGGAAGTTAGTCCATGGAAGAAGGAGGACAAAGGGTTCTGGAATCTCAGTGTCCTGTATTTGTCAGGGTCTCTATATAAGGACTATAGCCTGGGGGCTTATTTGGGGAGGTTCAAGGAGGCAGCTGGGGACAGTGGGAATCATGTTCTGGAATTCCTCAACTCAGTGGGAAGAAAACCAGCTGCCTTAGGACCGGAGATAGAGTATGCTGCTTGGCAACTTGGAGAAAAAGAGCCTAAATGTGTCAAATGTTGAAGTTGATTAGATGGAACGGATTCTCAGGGTGCCTGAACCATTATCAACTAAAAGTGATCCTCCATTTTCTAGATTATCCATGCAAGCTCAGGCTTTGAGGTGCCTACCACAAAGCCCACCTGCTCTGGTTCACCTCAGGCACCTGCCTTCACAGTCAGGGAAGCCAGCATATGGAAGGCTGTGCTCTGACTGAGCTGTGGCACCTCCAGGACAAGAGAGCACAGCTGATCCAGCAGCCATCTGTGGGAACCGTCCTGCCAGCTGACCACTAGCATTCATATCTTTTATTTCTATTCTCTCTTCCCCTCAGCCCTACCCCTCCTGTCCTTTTCTCCTCCTGCTCCCTGGCTGAGTCTCTTTGCCTACAGGCCCCTTTGACTTCCCTTCCCTGTTGCAGAGGAGGCTCCAGCTGTAAGGAAGCAGCAGTGTCTGCTCTGTGGCTCGTGCTCTGTGTCATTGGGTGTCTCACTTTCAGTATCTGGGAGTTTCCTATCTCTAACGAAGTCCTTAGATGAAAGTCTAAAGGTTTCTTTCAATTCTAGACATTAAGTCTCTATTGTCATGGAAGAGAACAGCACCTCTGGAATGTGTGATTTCCCCCCCTTTTGGGATATTGTCAGTAGGCTATTCCAGTGGGGTTTAAAGAACCACCCCAACATTTCTGGTCTACACAGGGCTAGAGAAATAATGCTTATGATAACAACTGTGTCTTTGGAGTGTTTTCAATTCTTCATATATGCCCTCTTACATCACAGGCTGGGTAATACCTATGTTTTATAGATTGACAAAGCAAGGCCTAGGATTATAAATATGAATTGGTAGAATGGGGCACAGTCTATATCCAGATGGTCTGACTGTGGAGACTCAAGGTCCCAACAGTGAATGTAGGATCACACGAGGTAATGCAGGTGGAAGCAGTGCATACAGGTGTGAGGCACTCGCTGCCCCTATTTGCTCTGACTCAGAGGTCATGCATCACCCTTACACAGTCTCCTGCCTCTGCTTCTCTACTATATTGCTCTTTCCATCAGAGCTAAAGGCAAGCACTACTTTCCTTGGTGCAGAAAGTAGCCATCTTCCCGACCCCTGATGTTGTTTCTCTCCCTCTAGACTGTAAATTCACCTGCCACCCAGAGTGCCGCAGCCTGATCCAGCTGGACTGCAGACAGAAAGAGGACCCTGCCCTGGATAGACACTCTCCAGAAAGCACCCTCACCCCCACCTTCAAACAGGTATGCAGAGGAGCCCACAGGCCAGGCTGGAAAGCAGCCCATGGGGGTGGCACAATTCCATATATGTAAGCTGTTAGAGGCCAGACGGGGCCTCAGATCCCCCCTTCCACTGGGGAAAGCAGCAGGGACAAGTGTGTGCTGTGAATTTCTCCATGCAGTCTGTTTGGCCCTGGACTCTGGTCCAGGAATGGGTGCAGGTAGGAGCAGGATGAGTCCTAGAGATGTCTAGATGGTCTGAATGGCCTTGATGGGCCTGAAGCTCCTTGTGTCATCTTGCCTTTAGGTCATAGATCCTTCCAGACTTCTCAAACCAACTTTTAAAGGGGCAGGGCATATGTTCTTTCTCTGCTTGAAGCATTGGGATCCTGGAGTCCTCAGTGGTTCATAATTCTGAGTTTTGCAAAGTGTGTAAATGACTGTGCATCTGAACTGTAATATTTAGGGTTCAGGACAGAATGTTGCATACTGACTATTGCGTTAAAGATTTATAGATTATCCATTATGTATCAAGAGCTGTTGAGGGTAGGCATAATAAACCATAACATCAAAATGGCCTACAGAGAGCTTACATTCTGAGAGGGACACTGTAACACAATGAACTGGTATATACTGGAATATATATGTGATAAGTATCAGCTGAGTGTAATTGTTTTTGCTAAGAGAAAAAAAAAATCAAGGAAGGCTTCCCCAAGGAGGTGACATTGATGTGGGCCTTTTCCTGTGGGTTGAGGACTTGCTGGTCAGGGAAGTAAAATGTAGCCTAGGATATTACCCATTTATTAATTTAACAAGGTTTTAAGTGTCCACTATATGGCAGGCCCAGGAAGACAGGGGGACTTGGTGATACAGTTAGGAGAAATGGTTCCTTCCTGTCGTGTGCTTACTGCAAGGTGAGGAAGAGACAGACTCTAAGAGGGAAAGCACCAGGCATTATGGAGGGTTCATAAGCACTCGCAAGTCCCCGCAGCCTCCATGCATACAGTCCACAGCGTTCAAGTGCCTGGCACACCTGTTCCCTGCTCCACTGCCGTCTTCATACCTTCTCCCATGGAAAAGCATTGTTAGACAACAAGTATGCTATGTGCTTTTACAAACTGGTCCTATGTTGTGCACTGAAAAATCTGACACTCCTTCTTTAGTCTTTGGAATCATAACATAACCTGTAGCCTGGCCTCTAGGAAGCACCGATGAGCGATGCAGACTTCTGTCTTATGGGTTTCTGGTGTTGGCCATGGAGCCCGAAGCTTGCCAGGCCAGTGCTTTGACTGTAGTCTACCGCAGGCCCTGTCTTAAAAGACAGTGGAGGGTGAACAGTGCAACGACCCTGAAAGGACATATTTGCATTGGTTTTGCTTTGGTTTTGATCCCCACCACCCTCAGGCCTCCTGAAACAGGGTTTCTCTGTGTAACCTGGCTGTCTTAGAAATCACTTTGTAGACCAGGCGGCCTTGAGATCGAAGAGCCTCTGCCTCCTGCGTTACTGGGATTAAAGGTGTGCACCACTGTTTTCTGGCCCTAAAAGTGTATTTAAACAACTATTTTCCTTTCCCTTTGGGCACTGTCAAGTCTCTTCTTTCTGCTCCCAGCCCTGCCCATACCCCATCATCAGGAGCCCAGTTCCCCACTACCTGAAGAAGGAAGTAATTTGCCCCCTCCCCTGAGACATCTGGCCACATCTGGAGATGGTTTGGGTTGTCAGCTGGGAAGTAGTGCACAGAGGCCAGGGGTTTCACTAAGCATTCTTCATACTGCTGTATCACCCACAGAAAGGCAGTATGACCACACCTGGCCCCAAATGTCAGCTCTGCTGAGGTGGAAAAGCTCCTGTAGGCTGCAGGCCAACTCCCAGGGCTGTGGACATAAGGCTGGGGAGGGCATGGGCTTATCAAACATTCTCTTTCTGAGAATGATGGGCAGGAGGTGCACTTTCCAGTGGTACATCGGACCTCCTTGGAAGAAGAGGTATTCTAGAGCTTCTGGCTAACTGAGTCACAGCTGTCTATCACAGAAACAGCCCTGCAACGTCCCAGGGCTGTAAGAAACCTGCACGGTTCCAGCGCCCCCAGAAGCTAACAGCTGTGTGGGTCCAGGATGCTGGGACCTGCGGCATGTGGCTTAGACAGGCTTGGCCCCAGCCATCAGTAGAGTACCACCCCACAAGTCTCTGCAGGGAGAGCTGGGCCCTGACCTGGGGTTCTTTGCTCCTTCTAAGAGATCTTGTGATTTCCTCCTTGTCTTGGATTCTGTTACATATGAAGACAGCATGCTGCTTTCCTTCACCTGGCTGTTGTTGCCTGGATAAACTAATTTCTTGCCATCTTCCTAAGGATTTATTGAGGTAGAGGCCTGGGACTGAGATCAGCAAGGTGGAAGCCCATGTCTATTGCAATGTCTCATACCGATGGCATTTCTTTTTGCTATTTAAGGGGAAGAACATAGGTTTTTAACAGCTGGAGAGAAGTAGTCTTATATGAATTCTCATGTATCCCCCTTTCAAGCATGTACAGTTGTGTGTGTGTGTTGCTGAGGATTGAAGTTGGAGCCTTGTGCACTCACACGAAGCATTCATGATCCACCACTGGAACTATAACTCCCAGCCCTTCATTCAGTTTTCAAAATACGACTGAGATCATCCTACAGATAGTATTTGGCCTTCAACTTTTAAAAGCAGTGATGGGCAATTTCTGACTATCTCAGCAGAGGAAGGAAAAAGGGAAGGCAGATGTAGGAGGGGGTGGGATAGCTCACAGCCTCAGCTGAGGCCATGTGGTACCTGTCCCTCCTGGGGAAGGCATGAGAGTTGCCTGTTTTTGATAGCCAAAAGGTTAGCATTTTCCAAGTCTTTCTTCAGTGATCCTGAAGCCTCAGGTACCTTTCTCTTGTGCACCCTTAGTGTGATCAGACACGCCCCCTGCAAGCCTACCCAGGTCCTGGCTTCAGATTCAGCCTGTTTGCCAGGGAATGCCACCACTGCTAGTTGAGGAGCAGAGCAAATTGAAGGAGCAGCTGTGGTTCTTTCACTGGGGGAGGAGTGTACCCTGGAGTGTTTTATATTTTTTGTAGCTTTAAAAGTGCTCTTCTTAGATAAAAGCCCTCAGTGGCACCCCAGTGCACCCACAATGAAGCAGCCTTGCCCCTCCCTTGTTTCTGTGAAAGCCCAGTTCAGGACAAAATGCTTGGCTACACTTTGATTCTCATCCTACTGTGCTTTCCAGAACCAGACAGCTCTGGCCCCCTGGCTGTTGACACACTTTTCTTGGACGCAGAATACACAGATTATAAGAGACAAACCTAAGCACCCACTTGTCACTCAAGTCCCAGTCCCCATTTCTTCTACCCGATAGAGTCCTGAGTCCCCTTCTGCAGAGGCCAGCCCCTGGTATGGCAGTTCCCAAGCCATCGGCACTCTCTTGACATAATCCTGCATGGGATCTTCCTGGCCCCAGCCTTGTTCCACATGACTTGTTTATTTCACAGTTCTCTTTGCATACAAGCATTTTCAAATTTACTTCTATTTATTGGTGAGATCATGTGTGTGTGTGCTGTATATGTGCACGTATGTTTGTAGGTGTGGGTGTGTACAAGCACAATGTGCACATGTGTGTGCTCAGGTACATATGTGTATACATGGAGGCCAGAGATCAACTTTGGGCGTTGTTTCTCAGGTGCTGTCCACCTTGTTTTTGGAGTCAGTCTAACTGGAACCTGAGGCTCACTGACTATGCTAGGCTGGCTTGTCTGTGAACCCAGGGACCCATGTGCTGTGATCACAAGCATGTGCCACTACACCCAGCTTTTTACATGGGTTTTGGGGATCAAGTCTTTGGAATGAGTGGGTAAAAGTCTACCTACTCATTTGACAACCAGAACTATGTCCACACATAGTCAGATGTCCTAAGGGAGAGGGCTTATCACTTATTTCTGAGACCTGCTGTTCTAGAGGACGGTACAGAGAGACCCCAAGCAGTAGATCCACGATCAAACCCACAGCTCAGGTCCTCATGTATATGTGGCACACACTCCATTGTTGGGCGCATAAATACCAGCTGAGCTAAGTCTCTGAAAACACCCACTTTTATTTGATTAGCCATAGAGCCCTAAGGCATTGTGCCTGTGTGCAGGTGACCCTATTCCCTTTCACCCAACAGACAAATGACTTTCAAATCTCCAGAGTGGATCAACCTGGCTGACGGCCTTTCCATCTAGCAGGCCTCTGTCTCCTTTCTGCCTACATTCCCACCCCTAACGCTGACAGACATGCAACTCCCCACTGTCATTCCTCAGTAAGGCCCTGCAGCAGCTGGCTTCTGACCTTACACTCCCTCCCCCAGCACAGTTCTCCCTTTTAGGTCTTACCTTTCCAGGCCTGTCCTAAGAGGAGGTGCCACTGTCTGTGTTGAACCCAGAACCGCCACACGGGGGAACCAGAGAGGATGAAGGAAAAAAGTCTGAAAGGACAAAAGGGTTTTTTGTTTTGTTTTGGGGGGTGTTGTTGTTGTTTGTTTATTTATTTATTTTTGTTTGAGGGGTTATTTTTTTAGATTCTTTTTTTATACAACAGCCCTCTTCCAAGCTTAAGGAATGATTGTCCTGCTTAAGTCCCTGGCTCTGTCACAAAGATTCCTGGTGGATTTGCTCATTCAACTGTTTTATATTTAAGACAGTTTATAGGTATAAAACTTTCCCTGTTGTTTTGCAGTGATGGGCATGGGCCTAGGCCTTCAGTACACGAGGCAAGGGCTCTATCCCTGAGCTACATCTGCAGCCCTTGATTTGTTTCTGAGACAGGGTCTCGAAACAGAGTCCCAGTGACCCGGAACTCTTAGTACTCTGCTCAGCCTCCTGAGTCCTGGGATCACCAACTGCGGCACCTTACTTGTCTATACCCTGTGTTTTGAAGCCCCATTGTTGGGTGCGTACATTTTTAGGATTGTTATGTTCTTATAAGTGACCACTTATCACTGTGACCCTGATAACATTCTGTGACTCAAAATTTTTCTGATATTACATTGTTACTGAACCTCTTTCTTTCTTTTTTTTTTTTCCTTTTTGAGGTGCTAGAACTTGAACTTAGGGCCTCACACAGAGCAGGCAAGTACTTTACCACTGAGCTAATATTCCCAGTCTTACACTTTCTTTGAGTTACTATAAGCTTAGTATTTTTTCCTTTATTTTATTTTAGCTATCTACTTTTTGTGCACACGTGTATAAGGTGTTTGTGTGTGTACATGGGCTTGAATGTCTGGGTCCACACCCATGCATACATATGGAAGCCAGAGTGGGGTGTTAGCTAGCTTCCTCTCGCACTCTCTACCTGAAGCTGGCCGTGTATGCTGGGTTGGCTGGCCAGGGAAATCTCGGGATCCACCAGTCTCCACCCTTTAATGCTGGGGGTACAGGCATGCATGACCATGCCTGGCTTTTTATGTTCATGCTGGGGGTTCAGACTCAAAGTCCCTCATGCTTGCTGGGCAAGTGTTTTTACTCACTGAGCCATCTCCTCAACACTACTTGTGTCTTTCTACAGCCATGTATTATTTAGCAAGAGGGATGTGTTTTGAGAAAAGGGATTTGTCAGTTTGTATAGCCCTGGTCTGTGCTGACACAGCTTTGATGGCGCAGCTTGTCACATACCTAGTTTGCATGCTGTGTGTGTGGATGCGTTCCTTCAGCTTCCCATGTCTGAAAATCCTTATTTCATCTTTGTTTTTGAGTTGAAAATTCTAAACTAAAAGGCTTTTTCTTTCATTGCTTTAGTGACCTCATGCCACTATTTTCTTTTTTTGTGATTTTTTACCTGTAAATCTTCTGTTCTGTGTCCAGGGTCATCTGTATATGACACGTTCTTCTTCCCATGCTATGTGTATGGTTCTCTCTTGTTTAACTGTTTTTGAGACAGGGTTTCTCTGTGTGACCCTGGCTGTTTTGGAACTCTCTCTCTCTGTAGACCAGGCTGGGCTTGAACTAAAGGCATGTGACACCATGGCCTGTCTAGCTCTTTATTGTAACTTTTGAATAATATGATATAATGTGCCCTTTGTGGCTGTATGTTTCTTTTGCCTGAGGTTCATTCACTTTCTTTGCTGTGTGGGTTTGTATCTTCACCAAAATTGGAGAAATTGCATGCATTATTTCTTCACGGTTTTGTGCACTTTTGACTGCTTTTCCCTGGAGGACTCCAGTTACTTATATATCATTCGACTTTTTGTATTTGTCCTGCAGCTTACATTTTCAGTCTTCTTGGAGTTCATTTGTTGTCTGTTTCCTTGGGGTGGTTACTGCTGCCCTGTCTTCAAGTTCACTGATCTTTCCCTCAACAATGTCTAACTCCCATGAATTCCATTCAGTATCCTTCTCGTCCAAATTATTGTAAATTTCATTGCTAGAAGTTAAATTTGGGATTTATATTTCATGTCTCTACTTAAGTTTATGAATAGTGGTTTTTAGTGTTTTTGACTAATTCTAGCACCTAAGTTACAGATTGGGTTCAAGCGATTGTATTTTATCCTTATTAAGGATACTATCTCCCTGCTTATTTACATTTCTAATTATTGCTTATTGGATGCAAGACATTTCAGATTTTGCTTTGTGGGTGCGGATATTTTTGTAGTGCTATGCCTCTATGCTAAATATGATATTTTCATAAATATTTTTGAGCTTTGTCCTGGTACATACTCTGGACACTTGAAAATAGCTTGGCCCCTTGTAGTCTTGCTTTAAATCCCAGCTTATCGTGCTGGGAGATAACCTAGTAGGTCAAGTGCCTGTTGCACGAGCATGAGGATCTAGGTTTAAATTCATGGAGGCCACAGAAAGATGGACATGGTTGTGCAATCCTGCATGCCTGTGGTGAGGTGCAGAATCTGCAGAAGTTGGCAGACTAGCAGCATATGCAGCAGTGGACATCAGAGAGACCCTTTCTCAAAGAGACTGTGAGGTGAGGATGGACACCCTCGGTCAACCTCTACACATACACTGTGGCATGCACACGCACACAACATACATTGTCATGCACACATGAACACAGGGGGAAGAAAAGGTGGAAGATCCAGCATCTCCACCTGGTGCCCAATCCTTAATGTTCCTTCCAAGTTCATTCTGATGTGCAGGGAAGCAATTCATCTTGGAGCAAGTTAGTGTCCATAGTCCTATAACCTGACTAAAGCAGCTGAATGAAGTAGTGACCAAGTAATAAGCTGATCTAGATGGCATCTTCTGCCATCCCCTGTCCACCATGAAAATGGAGGTGACTTGACTCACCACCTGTGGTTTGTGGACATTGGCATGAATGTTGGCTCATTCCTGCTGTGGCAGAGCTGGGTACTTTCAAAACAGGACAGTTCCTGAGAACCTGAGTTAATTCAACTCCACTCAGCGTTTATATGCATCCAGACTCTGTGAGAGCTGTTAGCCTGGCAGTAGAGTAAGAGAAGTGTGTGGGCTAGCATCTCTGAGAAAGTGAATCTCCTATGAGTCTAACCTAAATGGTATACAGATGCTTATCTTGTAAGGCAGGAAGTCATCTGTGGAAAATCTGAGCTCTCTGCTTTACACAGCCATGTCATGCTCAGAAATGCCACCCCAGGGATGGAAGATAGTGGTCTTATGATGTGACCTAAATAGGACATTTGGGAAAGCATGCTTCTGAGGAAAGTGTGGGACATGTGGTCATCACTGGGGGACAGGAAGCAGCGAACAGAGGAAGGGCTGTGTTTGATACATACATCTGTGTGTGTATGTGTGTGGTGGCCAGAAGACAGCCTCAAGGGCCGCTCCTCAAGAATACTACTCACCTTATTTCTGCGTGTTGGGGACGGTATCATAGGCCTGCATGTGTAGAACCCTCATACGTGTGTGTGCGTGTCCATGGGTGGTCTGGGAAGGGCATCAGATATATCTTCCTTGGTCATTTGCTTCCTTAACTTTTTGAGACAAGAACTCTCACTAAACCTGGAGCTCACTGATTCAGCTGGACAGGACAGAATGTAGAATTTGAGGACAGAGTCTGGAATCAAACTCCCAAGGACCAATTCATCTCCACTATTAACTGGCCTATGTGACCAAATGGCAAGTTACTAAACTGCCTGATTCTCCTCCTCTCTGTAAAGCAGATGATAACAGAGTTTCTTCATGTGCTTGTTGGGGGGATTAAATATTAGCAAGTGTTTATTTTAAAATGTGTGCTTGGGGTGGGATAGCACATTATCCCAGCTTCCAGCTCCTGTTGGCAATGGTGGGTCTTAAAGAGATCTTTAGCCCTGATACCCCTCAACTGGACAAAAATTTGAGGTCCCCAGTTGTTCAAGCTACTTTATCAAGTAGAGTTGAGGCTAGGGCAAAAACACCAGTTCCTGAGGCTGGAGAGATGGCTCAGAGGTTAAGAGCACTGGCTCTTCCAGAGGGATGGGGTAAGATTCCTGGCACCTCAACGGCAGCTAACAAGCATCTGAAACTTGAGTTACAAAGAATCCAACACCCTCCTCTGGACTCAAAAGGGCACCAGGCATGTAGGTGGTGTGCAAACACAGGCAGGCAAACGCACCAGTTCCTGCCTCCCAGTGTCATTGCCTTTCTAGAACATGCAGAACCCCAGGATGGAGCTGACAAGGGCTCTGGCCTCCTGTTGGGATTACATGCAAGAAGGGAGGAAAACTTAACAGCATGTCTTTCTTCATCCGATACTGAGTCAGAGAGGTGCGCCATCCATCACTTCGCTGAGGCTTTCACAACCTGCACGGTGCGGTTAGGGCTCTGCACAGCACACTCCAGGTCCTGGGCTGTTCCTAGCCCCAATGGGCAAGATCAGGCAGTTCCCATACATCGTGGTTTACCCCTTAGAAGTTTAATTCTGCCGCCCAAGCTCCTCCATGTCCCCTCTGTTCCCAGGACCAATTGATGACAGTACTGTTAATTATTCACTATCATGGTTCCAATTATATGCTCAGGACAGCCAGGCTTCTTCCCTTTCAGACTCGAAGGCCTCAGTCAGGATTTCTCCCTGTGGAAGCTGCTCAACTCTCTCTATTGGGTATGATCTATGCAGATTTCTTTTCATCCCCTGGGACCATGTCTGCAATCTTTCCTTTGCTGACTTCTTACTCCTGGCCTCCTTCCAAGCCTGGCAGAGGGGAAGGGTAGATAAGAACAACAGTGTAACTAGGAGTCAGGGGACTGGTTTTGAAAGTAATAAGCCATGATGGAACAAGTTAATTCCATTTTTTTTCACCTGTAAAATAGACATAATACCCAGTCTCAAGATTATAGAGTGCCCTAAGTGAAGTATAGGTATCAAAGGCGCTAATGACGGCCTATCCAGCATCAGCTTTCACAGTGTGTGGAGTGGCATGGAACAACTCTACAAAAAGACACTGTCCCTGACAGACGGAGCTTTCCCCCTCATCTCTGGCATCCCATGTTCTGTGCACAAGAAGGGACTTGTACTGGTTCCTGGGAGGCTTGAACCTGGTATTTGAAAAAGTTATTATTAGCTGTGTTTGAGCTCACACATTTTGAACGTTGTACCACCGCAGTGGCATTGCAGAGCTCTGTGGGTGACCCACGGAGGGGTCCGTGGTCACAGAGGATCTGAGGCCTGTGTTTCCTGAGTGTTAGCTCACTCCATTGAACCTGGAGGTTGGCTTAAAAAAATTATGAGGGGTTTTCTAGCTGTACAAAGAAGATAGGATGCTATGGATGGCCTGTGGGTCACCAAGAGCCTTCTGAGCAGTCTTCCTACCAATGTCAGACATGGAAGCGGAGACTAGCTTCCTTGGCTTGAACTACTGTCTATGGGGAAAAATCTCCCAGCCTCATGAAGATTGCTGTGGGGAGAGCGAAACCTTACCTTCAGTCCATGCCAGGGAGATCAGCCCTGACTCCTAGCAAGTTCTCTTAGTGCCCTCACCCTACCCCACTTCCTAGCCTTTACTTATCTTCCTTCTAGGGAGAGGCTGCTAGTAGCATTGAAGGTTCTGAGTTGATGGCACCAGCCCAGGGTACTGTTATCTACTGGCTTCTCTATGGGAGGATGGAACCTAGCTAGGCTACAGCTTCAAAGCCCTGAGCACCTACAGACTGGGCTAAGAGGAGGAAGGTTCTTCACAAAGTACCCACTGCTAAAGTGGAGTCTGCAGCCTCATGTCTGAGGTGCAGGGGTCTAACCCTCTGCTGGCCTGAGCTTCCCACACACTGGATTATTTCAGAGCTGTAAGAACAGCCACAGAGACTAGGATCCTGATGGCTTCCTCAACCCCTCTCCAGGCCATCCCTGGGGTCCAGAGGCCATCAGATTCTGTAAGCATGGCCAGCACTCTTCAGAGCATCAATTTCAATGGTTACGCTCTTGCTCCCTACAGCTCCGGGCTCCTCTGCATTTAAAGATGGCAGAATGCCCACCAAATAGTCTCATTCAAGCTGATGGATGGAACATCAGTGACTCAGAGCAAATAGACCCTAGAGTCACAGATCTGGTCTGACCCTGAGCTATGCATGACTCTGAACCTTGGCTTCCTTGTCCATGAAATGGAATTAATGGTCTCTATTTAATATTTAAAATTAATGGCAGACTGCACACCATCACCAGTTGTTCAGATAATAGCAGCCGAAATTGCTGACAGACCACTATGGTCTGGAAGGATCCAATCCCAAATAAAAAAGTGTTCCTTCTAGCCTGCCTAGTCACTGATGAATCAAGTATAGGAATATCTGGCAAAGAGCCTCCTCCTTCACCAGAAGGCCAGGAAAATGTGTAAATAACCTGGTGCTGTCTGCCATCCCTTTGAGGGTGGAGTTCTACAGATGGGAGGCTGGGTCTGCTCCACCCTGCATCACTTCACTTGGGACTTGCAAGTGCTTATTAGACCTTGCGGTTTCCTCTGGCCTTTTCAAGTTAAAATATTACTTCTTCTCCAGGCAGGGCAGACAATGATTTTTCTCCAGTTACTTCTCTAACCACTGGCCCAGCTCCTGGAAAGGGGAAAGGATAGTGGGGTAGGAGGATGAGTAAAGGGATGGGAAAGAAGGAGCAGTGGAGGCATACACCTTTACGCCAAAGCTGTCGCCATAGCAAGTAAAAGAGGCTGCTTCCAGAAGGAAGAGGAAAGAGCAGGGAGAATTGTCCCTCTCAAGTCCATCCTGGTCAGTCCCTATCCTGGCATCCCCACCAGGGATCCTTGGCACTCAGCTGGGGGTGGGGTGAATGACAGCCAGCAAGGTTTTGGGGAACCTTGCAAGAGGAAGTGGCTTTATTGCTGCACAAAGCAGTACAGGAAAGGAGCTGGGAGGGAGGTGTAGGGGTGGCTTGTCAGCACACGGGGCGGGGAGCCAGCAGGCGGGCACCAAGCTGAGGACTGCAGATGAGACACTAAAGAGCGAGGTGAGTGGACCTGGGCCTCAGGATGTGCAGGTGCCCGGAGTCCCAGTGAAGGAAGCGCAGGCTTGCCTGCCTGGCCATCGCCCACTAGCACCAGTACCTGAGCACGGAACCGGAAGGGCCCCTCGCACAGCCCCAACCCTTAAGTCTGATGAGCTCAGACTCGGGGGGGGCCAATGACTGTGGACAACAGTATGAGTAGTGGGTACTGCAGCCTAGACGAAGAACTGGAAGACTGCTTCTTTACTGCTAAGACCACCTTTTTCAGGAATGTACAGAGCAAACAGCCTTCAAAGGTAAACCTGACAATTACAAGCTTACAAGTGCCTTCAAGGGAGGAAATAAGCTCCATGGTCTATGCGGGCAAACTGTGACATCCTCCCTCCAGCAGCAGAGCCATGTGCTAGCAGAGTGGCTTCGGGGGGGGGGGGTCTGCACTATTCTGATCAAACCTCCTTTTGGTATTTCCTGCGCTTAGACCTTTCAGAATGGCTCTCTAGGAGTTGGGGACCTCACTGGTTCATGAAAGGCTACATGCTCACCTGTGTTTGAATGAGTAACTGGACCCCTTCTCTGTCTTTGTTCCCCTCCCAAATTGAGTTTACCGCTTGTAGATGGGAAAGAGATGACACCCAGACCCTCAGTAGATACAAGTCGATACTTCCGTGTTGTATGTGGCTAGAAACCATTTTTTTTAAACCTAGTTTAGCAGCTTTGCAGAAGTCCAGGGTGTTTTGAGAAACAGCCTTCTTGCCTAGGCTGTCGTCATACTATCGTTTTAGCTCCTAAGTAGACTTGGGCAATCTAAAGGGGCTGTGGTGTTTCTTAAACTGGTCTTTGGATATCCATCCAGGCTGGTTGTCTGGCCATTCCCTCCTGGGTGTCCACAGAGCGTCACTCGCTGCCATATGTGTTGGTAGGGCCAAAAGTTCTGACTTTGGGCAAAAGTTCTCAGCCTTCCCTTGATGAGATGGGACCCCCCAAACATAAAGCCGGCTTGCGATTTTACCTTTGAAGGAAGCAACTAAGACCCATGGAGCCAAACGTTTGTTTGTTTGTTTGTTTGTTTGTTTGTTTGTTTTTGGGGGACAGGGAGACAGTAGTCCTTCTATGGCTACATAGGCCTCGGACAGAAAAACATCACTGCAGAGGGGAACTGTCCCACCCTCTCTTGAGGGTTCTTACTTCATTGTGAACCCTTTCACAGTCTAGAGCATGGTTCACAATTGTAACTACAAGCAGAATTGTGAGGAGCCATAGAAAATATTGATGTGGCACAGGGAGCTTGAAAAGTTTTCTAGGTCATTCTGATATGCAACTGATGTTTTATTGCTGTAGCAAGTTTTGTTGCTGCCTGGGAAGAAATGGTTCCTGTTTTTAAAACAAAGTTTAGCTACTGGCTTGCTTCTCATTACCAGGCTGGTCCCAGAGGGTGAAAATTTTGCATAACTAGAGTGAGAAAGGGAGCAGTACAAGAGCATCTTTTGACTTGGCCACTGAAAAAGGCAATTGTTTCTGGTATTGTTAGGGAGAAATGGAAATAGCCTTATAAGAAAATAAGCGAGATGGGCCTATGAAGGGGAATGGCTTTCTCTTTCCATTCTCCCCAACCCTTTGTAGCATTTTCCCAGAAGAGGCTCTCCTTAACTTTGTATCTTGAATCCGTTACACATCTTAGGTCTTTGCTTGTTTCTTTACCATTTTGCCAGTGTCTGTACTCATAATAAAATAAGCATCCCCTTTAAGAAACTTATTTTCTGGAAAACAAGATGCCAGACAGGGCAGTAAGGGGTAACTACTCCAAGGAAGGAAGGGGAGGTGGCATGACCCAATTTATCCCTGAACATTCAGAACTGTGGTCAGGGACAGACAGCTTTTTCTTTGGCACCTAGCTCACCCAGGGATGGGGTAAGGCTGGGAAGTTCTAAAGTGGCCCCGCTGTCTCTAAAGAGGTGTGTGGGGTTGACTTACAGCTATGAATGCTTCCTCTAAACCTTATTTTTCTTCTTTTCTGTGGTGTTTTATTTTGTTCTGTTTTGTTGTTGTTACTGTTTTTACTAAATATCCCAGCTCTAGCTTTTCTCTTGGAGTCATTCTGGAAGGGATTTCAGAATCAACTGCCATACCCCAACCCTGCTGTGACAACAACCTTTCTCTCCTGCTCAGAAAGAAATTGCATTTGAGCTCCTAAGAGAATTTTTTTTCTTGTCTCAAAGGGAAGGGTGTGTGTGTGTGTGTGTTTCCTTGTCACTTGGAGGCTGGGGTCCCCTCGAGGAAAGGCCAAGAATCTTCTATAAATACCCTGTCAGGACAACCTGTGTGAGCTGCTCAGTCTGCCTGGTGGGACAGTACTTCAGGAAAGCCCCACTGCTGTGTGGTGTCATCCCTGGGAGTTGTCCCACAGGCCTCTCTCCAGCCTCTTTGGTGGAAAGGGGACAACTGAGAGACTCTCCCTCTTTATACAAAGGAGGAGCCTAGAGACAGCCACCTGCTGTTTCCTCTGCAGAGATGGCAGCTTCCTGGGGCAATGTGCTACATTTGAATCAGGCTGGAGATCTTTTGAGTCACACTAGTCAGATTCAGGATGCTCAAGTGGTACTCTTTGGATATCTCCCCCTTGACTGAGCATAGTTTGTGTTTCCTGGGTTATATGTATTAAAATGGGACTTCTGATGGGTTGAAGGAGATCCAGCCTGAGAATTAAGGCACTTTGCAATGTTTGTAAGGTACCCCCAGCTCAGATGCTGGAATGTCTACATGTTCAACAGACCTAGGACCTCAGGACTCTGGGACCTCAGCAGGGCTTCAAGGAGGGTGTTTTGAAGAGACACAGAGCCTCTTCTTGAATAATGCCCAAGTGCTGCACTTGGCAGATGGAGAGAATGAGGGAAGAAAGGCAGGCAGACTTCACCAGCGTCTATCTGGTGAGATGTGGCTTGAACTGAGCATTTCAGACTCCTTTTCAAGCACTCTTCCTGCTTAGTGGGTGAGCAGGCAGACTCATGCTTTGTCTTCTCTGGACAGACCTAAACAGCCACAGGCTAGATAAGGCATTGGATGGCCCTTGCCACCCCTTCAAGGCACCCTAACCCAGGGGACCTTGACTGTATGTACAGTGGCAGGAAGTCACTGTAATCTATTGTCTAAAATGTATTTTTAATGTTTATCCTAAAATAGAAAGACTTTACTTGCTGAAAAACTCTGCTCGTTTTATTTTGTTTTTTTCCTCTGTGGATGTGGAGGGCAGAGGTGGACTCTTTTTATGATTAGGATTATATCTGAGCACAGTCTGCTCCCCAGCACTCCCTCACTGGGCTTTCTTTGGACTGCCCTGAAAGCCTTGAATTCTTTTTTTTTGTTCACGGAAAATAGCAGAATGAAGCAGGTTACAGCGTACTATACAACTGCTGGTTCCATCCCCCATTTCTTCGATTGCTCCTTGCCTGCAACAGGGCCTGTGGTACTCCTCGAAACAGCAGGCAACCTTGAGACCAGTCAGGGAAATCCATCTTCCTGCCATGAACAGCACTCCTAGGCCTCAGGCACAGTATCTGCCCCTGACCACCTTGGCATTCAAGAAAACGCTAAAAATAAGCTAGCTCTAAACTTGGAGCAATAAAAAATAAGACAGGGATCTCAGACGGACCACTCAGCTGCTCCAATGCACTATCCCAGAGACTTACACCAGCACCAAACACAAGTAATTCTTAGTACTGGTGTTTAGGAATGTGGTGTGTGCTCCATACCTTCAATTTGCTGTCCCCTCCTGCCTGTGCCAGCTGTGCTTTGCCCTGAGAAGATGCCAGACCTGTGAGATTGTGCCCTTCAGGCCAAGGCGGTGGTGTGGTTTCCAAGGCAGGTATAGACTACCTGCTAGCTGACTTGAATTGCTACATCTTCTTTTATCTTGTGGAATAAGGATGGATTAACTCTTGTGAAAAATGACCCCTAGGTTTTAGTCACTGAGTACAAATAAGTTTATTTCCCTTTACAGAGAACTAACTGGTAGCAGTCAGGGGTACTCAGGATATAAAACATGAGAAGTTCTTGTCAGCCAGGTCTGATAGTGTTTTTTTTTTTTTAATTTCATACATGAGTACTGTATTTACACAATTTTTATCCTTCCTTGTCCCCTCCTTCAATGCCTGCTGTGATTCCCATTCCCTTTCAAATTCATGACACGTATATATAAATACAGCCTGCGGAGTCCATTTAGTGTTGTTCATGTGTGTATTTGTTTAGGACTGACCACTTGGGATTGGCTCCCTTATGGGAGCTTGTGCCTGGAGAAGACAGTTTTTCCTTCTCTCAACAGCCACTAATTACCTTCATGTAGAAGATGGGTCTTGAAAGATTTCCCCCATTCATGTTGGCACTTGGTGTTGTAATCGTACAGGCCTTGCTCTGGTAGCCATATTTTGAGACAGCAAGCCCAGGGCCTGGCAGGGTAGAGTGCTTACTAGGTACTCTACCAGAAAGTTACACCTGTGGTTCAACAGTGACATATGCGTAGCATGTCAGGGGTTATCAAGTGCACATCCAGTTCTGAAGCAAGACATACGATACCCTGTGCTTCAACCATCAGCACAGCCAGCTCTAGAACTTGAGGGGCACTGGAGTTTGAACCCAGTACCTTGGACATAAGTAGGTGCTTTGCTGCTGGCTCTGCAGCCCCGATCTCCAGAACTTTTTTCATTTTTCCCAAACTGAAACTCTTTACTGTTTAATTACTCCAGGGGCTGAGAATGACTGGGCTGTACCAGGTTGTGTTTCTAAGTCCATCTTAGTCCACTTAGCACACTGTTTTGAGGTTTACCCATCAAACAGCACTGCCAGAACTTCCCCCTTAAGGCTAAAGGTATTGCATTATAGTGTGTAGCAGTGTGCAGATCCATTCTCCCATCAGTGCACGGCCGGGTGGTCTCTTCCAATGTTGTAGATCCCTGCTTCCAGTTTGGGGATGTGTATCCAGAATTAGAGTTGCTAAATCCTTGGTAATTCTAGGTTAATCTCTTGAGGAATCGGCATACTAGCACCACAAAATGTTCACAGTTTACACTGACCAGTGAGATTGCTGATCTTGCTTGTCAACCTGACACACCTGGCAAGAGGGACCCCCAGCTGGGGAATTGCCTCCTTCAGATTAGCCTGTAGACACGGCTGTGGGGCATTTTTTTTTTCATTGCTAATTGATGTTGTCCACTGTGGTGCCATCTTTAGGCAGGTGGGCCTGGGCTGCATAAGAAAGGCAGCTGAACGTGAGCCTAGGAACAACCCAGTGAGCTATGTTCCTCTGTGGTTTCAGCTTCAGCCTCTGCCTTGGGTGCCTGCCTCATTCCCCCAATGATGGACTGTAACCTATAAGCCAAAATAAACTCTTTCCTCCCCAAGCTGTTTTGGTCAGTGCTTTGTTACAGCAACACAAGCAAACAAAGACGGCCATTTACTACTGGATGCACTCCATGTCCAACAATGTCTATCCCAAACAGTCAAGTGGGGATTAAGTGGAGTTTTGTTGTGATTTCAGTGTTTTCCCTAACTAAAAGATGCACATAGTGATAACGAGCATCTTTTCCTGAACTTATCGAACATTTATGTTTTCCTGAAGAAATGCCTATTCAGGCCTTTTCCATTTCTGGCCAGATTGTTCATGTCTTTATAGAGTTACTAGAGTTCTTTATCTGTATACTATCCCTTATCAGACACCTGCAGTGGACTCTTATTTATTGTTTACTTTGCAATGGGGTCTCATATTGCCCAGGCTGTTTGGTGTGGTGTGTGTACATGTATGTATAAGAACACATGCGAGTGTGTGTGTGTGTGTGTGTGTGTGGTGGTCAGGCTGACAGGGCACGGGTGGCCACTGAGAGATCCAAGGGTCACCTGTCTCTGCAGGTGCTGCAGTCTCACACGTGTCACCCAGCCTGGCCTTCCCCTGGGGGTTGGGGATCCAAACTCAGGTCCTTGTGCTTGCACAGCAGGTACTTCACTGATTAAGCCATTTCCCTAGCCCAGGCTGTTTTAACAAAGGATATTAACATATTTGTTATGTTGAAAAGATCATAAATTATAACTTTTGACAGATTTTTATGGCAGATAGGACCTGTGACCAAGTACTTAAAACTTTTGAAAATCATAATGTAGCCTGCCAGGGGTCCAGGTTAATGGAAAGAGATCTCCCACACTGGGTCAGTCCCCACTGATCCAGCATTCTTTGTCTTGCCAGGCTGTAACTACTGCTGCAGCTGTCTCTGTGGCCACAGACTAGCTGAGGTCTGTCAAACTGTCACTGTACTTACAAGTGAGGCACTTCAAGGCACGTAGTCTCCATTACTCTACACAACAAATGTACAAACTGCATGTCATAAGCCTCCATGAGATTGACTTTCTGGTATCAGCAGAATTGGAAGCAAAGGCCAATCTGTGGCATAACATGCAATCCAGCAGCAAAGCTCAGGTGCTCTGGGTGTAACTTCATGTCCCAAGTTAGGTTAATTTGAGGGGTCAGTGATACCATGAAGCCCTCAGAGTAGTGCCTGGTGCTAGGGCTCCCTGGGCCTCCTCCATAGAGCTACTGTTCTCTGGTCCTGAACAAGTAGGTGAGTTGCTGCAGACTCAAAGAGAGAGAGAGAGAGAGAGAGAGAGAGAGAGAGAGAGAGAGGGAGAACATTGTGCTCTAAGGCATGCTGGTCCCCTGGGGTTTTCACCAAGATGACCTTTATCACATGATGCTGATTAGGGCTGCCTGAAAGCCAGTCACTGGTGACCAATCATTCTGAGCCTGTTTGTGTCATAGTGCATATATTTCTACCTGCCTTCCTCAGGCGACCTGTGGGCTCCCAAGGATAGGGGCTGCACTGGTCTGTTTCATTTCCCAAGGTAACTTTCACAGCCTTCAACCCAGAGCCATCTCAGTCAGTTCCTATTCACTGACTGTTGCCGTTAACCATCTGTTCTGCGTTTGTTGTCTCTGGGGACAATCAGTCTCTTTCCAGTTTCTCACCCATTCTCTTTATACTGTGTCTCCACTGACCACTCTAGAGCCACTTGTCCCACATGGCTCTGTTTAGGTATGGCTGTGATAGAGTCCCTTCCCACTCTACTGAAGTGACCTACTGGATAACACAGTTTAGGAAGTTCTGGCCCTTTTATTTGGGATCCATGGACATGTCACAAATGGACGAGAAGGAACCCTTTTACTGCCATGGGTAGAACAGAGGAACCATCTCAGAACATAGGCACTTTGGAACTAGGAGGGGATCTTATGGTACATCTTACTGGTGATTCCTCTCTTGGATCTGGTGGAGGCTGTCACAAAAGGACCTGTGGCCTTTCCTGTGTTTGGACACTGAACAAGGCATTTCAAACCCAAGATGGGTGTCTATCTTCCTACAACCCGAGGTTCCCATTTAGGGCAAACCCAACAGAAGGAGTTGGGACCTTGAGGGCCTCTGCATGGTCCTTTGTTTAGGACATGCCTGCAGCTCTCCCTGGCTTGAGCTTAGAGAAAGTTTCCACTCCAGAGGCCTGATATGTTAAGAGCAAGAAAGAAAATAAAGACCTACTTGAGTTTGGCTAATGCAAGGTCTTGCTGATGCAGAGAGAAAGCAGGTGGTGAGCATTGAGAAGAACAAAGTGGTAGAGGGGAGGGGTAGCCCTTGCTCCTCTGGGTCATAGTTACTGATACTGCTCAGACAGACCCAGCTGTCCCCCAGGTCTTCAGCTCCACACCCAGTTCTCTGAAAGAGAGGAGGAAGTAGTGATGAAAACCCTATCTTCTGTGTCCAATCTTAGCACTGTGGTGGGCCTCGGAGTTTCTCTGGTGTCACTTCATGATTTGGCAGATGAGGAAACTAAGACTCTTCAGAGGGGAAGTGACTTGCCATAGGTCACAGGTCATTTAGTGGTATTGTATTCATTCTTATCAGCAAGTGACAAAAATGTAGACCAGCCCAAGTCTGAAGCCCTATGCAGCCCACATGTTCTTGGCAGTGAACCCTTCAGCTGCTGAGCAAAGATCTGGTAGTGTGGGATCCAGGGATCATGGGCTCTGTGCTTGGAATCTACTCCAGCAGCTTTATCCTCCCTGACACCTTAGTGATAGGTATTTCTTAGACTCCTCCTTGGAGGTCAACTACCTGAGCCCAGCAGTAGCCCAGAGAAGCTTAGGCACCCAGCATAGAGTCTGTTCCACCCAGGGAATATCTATCTGGGAACACTGGTTAATGGATTTGAGATCAAGGCAGTATGTGTTTAATCAAAGGCTGAAGGAAGCCACACAGGTTCTGATTGTTCCTCTATGGGTCCTTGCAGTGTGGATTTAACTTCCACAAGCAGCTGCAGAGATCTATGATGTGTGGCGACTGCAGCTTTGCTGCAAGCTTACTCTGAGGACCTGAGCCAGTGTGCCTAGCCACCCACTCTTATCCCTCTTATCAGCCAACTCTACTGCTTCCTGTCAGGGAGGAAGGGAGAATAACTTCAGAGGAACAACCAAGCCTTTGCCTACGGTATTCCCATTAACTGAGAGTGGAGTTACAAAAGCCCATTAGCTGGTAGTGTGAGGAAATATACAGAAACAGTTGGATAGTATTAACTTTACAGAAGTTAGAAGTACCTGCGAGAGGAGCTTCTGGGCATACCTGAGGGTCTGTATCTTGATGACCTTAATTGGGATGGGAAGACCCATCACTGGGTGGCATCATTCCCTAAGCAAAGGATTCTGGAGTCTCTGGAAGTGTATACATGGAGTCCTAAACCCAAGGAGGCAGAAGTAAGTAGATTTCTGTGAGTTTGAGGTCAGACTGGCCTACATAGTGAGTTCCAGGCCAGCCAGGGCTACCCATCTCAATAATTAACAGCAATAATAATAGAGAAAGCAAGTTGAATACTGCTAAGCATGCATTCATTGCTTTGATCCTGATTGTGGATACAATACGCTCACAGTTCCTCAGCCTCCTGCCACAGTAACTTCCCACTATGATGGACTGTACCCTGGAACTGAAAGAGAGAACAGACTCTTTCTTTTGTCAAAGTGTCTTATCACAGGAGCAGGAATGCATAGGAAGTATGACTCAGGAGAAAGAGACTGGACAGAGGTGTATATGCCTTCCTCCACTTGAGAATTACAATGCCACGCAACTGATAGATACATCGAGGGTCCAGAGGATGGCAAACTACTGTGGGCTAAAATTTCACTAGGCACCACGTGGAGGATGTGTAGGAGGTAAGAGAGGCATGTGTATTCTAGGTAGGGAAATTGCACAAACACCACCGTGGAGTGAACGACTACCCAGGGGCACATTGCACAAAGCAAGTTTCACTGCTCTTGAGTACATTGCACAAACCAGTTTTATTGAGCCACAGCCACCCCCATTCGGTAGCTGCCTCTGTGTTGCAAGGGTGGAGGTGAGGAGATGCAACAGACTGTGGCCTTGGAAGCCTCACATTTACTACTCAAACCCTCAGAGAAAGTTTCCTCACTGCCCGTGTTGATAAAGGATTGAATGAACTTCAAGGATGTTTGGCTAATCTAGAATAAGTCAACAAGGAGAGTGAGAAACGAAGTTGGTTTAGAGGCGTAAGGCTTGGTTTTCCTGGGAAACCTCTAATTGGGTTTGATTGATTTCTAAAACACCTTTGAACCTGTTGTCTCACTTTTTACTTTTCCATCAGTCCTGAGTAATAAAGGCTTTTGATCCCAATTTTATAGAAGAAACCAAGATTTGGAGATTCTCTGATTATTTCAAGGTCACAAAATTAGTAGTGGGAGTCAAAAGTCAAATACATAGTATCCATTCCCCCAGTATTTACTAAGCCCTACTATGTGCTAAGCAGGAATAAGGCTCCGGGATACTGTGATGGACAAGACAGGCATGGTTACTTCACTCAGAACAATATTTAAATCCAAGGCCCATCACAGCTTCCTGGAGAAGCTGAGACCCTTTCTCCCTGCAGTCAGGGAGGGATCAGTGAAGGGTCTTGAGCAAGAGTTCATTATCTTCTTCATGTGCAGTGATGCTGGGCATGGACGAAACAGAAACCATATGGCCCTGGTGGTGAAGGAGCTTTCACCCAGGAAAGAGGGGAAGCCAGCACGATAAATTCCTGGGAGGTAGATAGAAGCAGGATTGTAGATTAACTCCAGATGGTATAGGGCTACCTTTCGACAAGCTTAGCTTTGGTCTGGCTGTGATCCACTTTCTTCAACTGCAGGTGGGTACAAGGATGGCAGCTTTCTTCATGTGTGTGTTGTGGAGTGAGTTGAGTGAGCTGATTAATACATGCTGAGAATAGTATGTGGCACAGAAGAGGCAGTGCTGAAGGATTGCTGTCACCTCCACCATTGCTCAGGGTTCCAGTCGTTAGGGAAGCCTTGTCAGGTAAAGAGACTTCGGGTGGGAAGACAGGAGTAAGACAATGAATGTCATGAGCAAGGAGAACACACTGACACTGAGTGACATTTTTTAGCAGAGCCAAGGGTTGTGTGATTTAAGTCAAGACAAAGCAAGCACTGAGGGTAAACACTCTCCTCTGCCCACTTGTCACTCTGAGAACTTTGCTGGAGATTTCTTGGTCTTTCCAGGGTCCGTTTGGAGATTAGAAGCTACTGGTATCACTCAGAGCTGTCCTCCATTGAGTAGAATAATTAAAATGAAGACTTCCTGTATGTCATTGATTACAATACAGAACTGGCCAGTGTGGTAGTGTAGCCTTGAAGACCAAATACAGCAAAATCTGACATAGCATAAATCTGTTCCATGTTGGGGTTATTAAAAGTATTTTTTTTGAGATAATAGTCTTGATAGCTCATTATATAGATCAGGCTTGCCTTGAATTCACAGTGATCCTCCTGCCTTTGCCTCCTGAGTGCTGGGATTATAGGTACATGCCACCACTCCCAGCTCATTAAGGGCATTTTAAGATACTAGGGAATCATTCCTGGGAGGAACATCTGTGCTCTTTCTACTGGCACACACACAGCCTTTGACTTGGCTGTCATGCCTCCACTTTATAATTTCATAACTGCCATAACCTCAGGAGCTTAGAATGGTTACAGCCTTTTGTGTGGCTTAGGATATGACAAACCAGCCGCCCAGCAGTGCCTGGATGAGCCAAGCACACCAACAACACCTCAGCCAGTGCCAGAGCACTAATCAGAGTCAATTAATTCCATGACACATGTCCTGATACAGGCAAACTCTCAGAGAGACACCTGATAGGCTAATATCTAGATTTAATAAATCTCAAGAGCTCCCCATGCTGTCTGGATGTCAGGCACCCCAAGACACAAGTGCTCTCTTCCTGGCTTCTAACTCTGTGCTCATCATCAGAGACAAATCTTTCACTTTGAGGGCTTGAGAATGTATCAGGTGAACAGAAACCAGAGTCTGCATTGTCCTTGGAAAAATTACTGAGTTGCTGACTCATTCACACAGTGGATACTGCCTTTTAGGTAAAGTGTAGAGGCACTTGTCCCCAAAATATTAGCTCTGTAGTTTGATAGAATTGTTATGAGGGTCTCTCATAGTTTCTAAACTCTGCAACATGTTGAAATCATCTGAGATATTTTTTGTTTATTTTATGTATATGAGTGCTCTATTTGTATGTATGCCTGCAGGCCAGAAGAGGGGGTTAGATTATATTATAAATGGTTGTGAGCCACCATGTGGTTGCTGGGAATTGAACTGAGGACCTCTGGAAGAGCAGATATTGCTCTTAACCACTGAGGCATCTCTCCAGCCCGTGAGAGATTTCTAAAATTCTTGTTCCCAGGCTGTGTCCCAGATCAATGAAACTGGCACTCTCTGAGGAGAAAGTTCAGGAAACTATATTTCTAGAAAATCCCAGAGGACTCCAATGTGCTTGAAATTTTAAGAACCCATAATCTAGTTTCTCTGGTGTTTCCCAGGCTGGTGGTAGATTTTGAGCTCTGGGACAGGGCTTACTGGTTGGCCTACTTTAGTGAGTGATTCATCCCATCTCTAGGTGAGATCTTGCTTGGCAGGTTCAGTGTGGGCAGCAGCCAGACTGAACTGGGTGCTGACATTCTATGGGAGCGAGGTTCATGGTATTTGCCACACACAGGCTGCTTACTCTCCTACGTATATAGAGCTCACCTACCCACCTAGAAGACCAGGCCTTCCAAATCTGAGGTCAGAGATGCTCTCTTCTGGCTCTGTCTTAAACATACTCATGGCTACTTACATCATTTCCCAGGCTTGTGGGAAGAGAAGAGAATTAGAAGGATTTATGTAATGAATTAAAAAAAAAAAAAAGTGGAACAGGAAGAAGAACCCTAAGGCCAAGGCAGTTGTGACTCACTGTGGTCCAAAGTAGGTACGGAAACAGGCTGTCAGCAGCCACAATATAGCTGCTTTTTCAACAAGGAAATAGCAGGAGATTGACTGAAAGATCTTCCAGGGACTTCTAGATTTTTTTTAACTTTTTTTTTTTTTTTGGTAAATAATTTTATGAGTTTATCCCAGGAATAACAGTCAGCCTGCCTTAGAGATGGAGAGAATGAAGTATAAAACAGCAGCCATATACCTGCTCATTCTGACTAAAAGAAAGGCAGAAAGCAAGGCAAAGCCATAGCCAGGCACACCTGGTCCATAGAGATGTATCCAGCTTATGGAGCCTGGGAATGGAGAGTCCCAGAGGTAAAGACAAATGAGAGGATCCAGTTTGAAAGTCTGCAGATTAATGAGCCAACAGTAAATGGACAGCCTGTGAGGCCTACATGGCTTATTCATTTCCAGCAAACAGGAGATATCCTAACAACTATTTTCTCTTGGACATTCAAGGCCCAACTCAGAGATCTAAGAGGGCATCCTGGTAGGCCCCTACATCCTGCCAGCTGCCTCTCACTCCAGATGTTAGGAGACCCTCCTTGCCAGCTCCATTGATAATGCAAGACCTACTGTGATCCCTAGAGCTGGACACACTGATCAGGCCAGCTTAGATCAATGTTCCACAGATTGGGGCTTGTTTTACCAGCTGTTCATGTTAGACCTGCAGTGTTAAGATTCAGGGACCATCACTGGTGTGGTGGGGTGCCGATCCCTGCAGCAGAAGAGGCTGCCCTAGGGTGACCACATGGTCAGTTGAGAACTGGGCTCCAGGCTTAGATGGCCTTCAATTCCCCTACTGGCCACTCACTAATAGCCGGATACCAGCACATTTATTTTTATATTTGTTATCGTACAATAGAAGTACCATAGGTAGTATGTCGGAGAAGGCATTTGAAATACCTACAATGACGTTCCCATCAGGAGTGATGGATGAAAAGTGCTCAGGGAGAAGAAGCTGCCCATCTCTGCGGAGGGCTGGGAAGGGGGAGCCATACAGATGCAACAATGCCTGCACCACCTGACAGTCATGGAGTCTGCAGTTCCCTGTGCTCTGCAGGACTGAGGAGGAGGAAGCACTGGCTGTCAGTGTGGAGCGCTGCAAATGGCCGTGTTGAAGGAAAAGATCGGGGTGAGCCCTGTTGGTGGGCACCCTACTGTGCTTCACTGGGCTGCGGTGGCAGTGTGATGTGGGACCTGCTGTAAAATTCCCCAAGCCAAACCCACAAGCAGGTGTCAGATGACACCAAGTCACCAGTCCTAGGCATCTGCTGTCTGACGTACCAGAGGTGAATCCTGACTGGCCCCCTGTCTGCTGGATTTCTAAGATAGAGGTAGTTCTGGGAGAATTTTCACCGACCAGCTCTTATACTCCAAGGCACTCAGGGCAGCATGAAGACAAACCCAGGAAGTGACTGTGAGCATGAGAGAAATCCAGAGGACAGACTGTGAAAAGGAACTGTGTATCTCAGAATCCACCGTGTAACCGTACTGCGAGGGATACTGACATACACTTTAACGTCATTATCCCATTTTCCTGGGGGCTGCAGAGGGACAATCAGGGAGCTATATGAGAACAAGTCATGGTGATGCAGGGAGAAGATGGCAGGACACACAGGTATGGGATTTCTGGTTTGCTCCACACATGCTGATGAGGGTATTGGGCAAGCTGGTAAATGCCTCTGAGTCTCAATATTCTCACATGGAAAACGGGATAATGAGTCATCACACAGTCCAGGCCTGGGATTCAAAGACAGACAGCTGAATCCTTAGTGTACAGAGGTGAAGTATATGCTGACTATCCCTAGAAGAGTGGACTGCATGCCCCTTAACACTGCCAGTTCATTCATTTGACAAACCCGTCATTTGTTATGAGCAGAGCTTACTGCCAATGCCATGAGCTGACTAGTGGGCATGAGCCCTTGTTCCCTAGTTCTGAGCATTATCTGATAGCATGCACTCACATCTTAGCAACTTTATCATTAATACTTTGAGATGGACAGACCATAGCTTCATCTTTTTCCATCTGTGAGCACCTTTTCCAGAGCAAACCATTATCAGAAGTTCTACCCATTCACCAAGTTCATTGCCAGTGCTCAAGTGTGGGGGCACTCTGACTGGACTGTCAGCCAGTCTTGGGTAGGTATTACTCCCATTTCAAAGGGGAGGAAGCCTGAGGCTGAGAGAGATTTGAGTGGCTAGCCTCTTACAGCTCTTATGCTGGCATTCATTTCTTAGCCAGAAAGGCATTTTTGGAGATGTGCTTACTGCCCTTCACATCCTGAGAGCCACCATACACACTGCTACTTTTCTGTTCCAGAATGTCTGTAAGGCAGTGGAGGAGACACAGCATCTGCCCACAATACAGGAGATCAAGCAGAAGATTGACAACTACAACAGCAGGGAGAAACACTGCCTGGGCATGAAGTTGGTAAGCAGGGCCTGTCCATCCCTACCCAGCATCCCTCCTGTTCCCGCTCTCCACAGAAGCAGCAATTCCCTTACAGCTCACTCTTTGTTCAGGCCTGGCTTCCTGTGGCCTCTGGGACCCAGAAATGGGCTTTAGTATAAATTCCAGATACGATCTCTGTCCCATTCACTCTCTGGCTACTTTGGGAGAGTTTAATCTCTCCTTGCTTTGGTGTAAAGTAGAGCTCTCCACACCCATATGTAAGAGATCTTGGGGAAATTAAATGACAGTGATGGAGGGTTTAGGGGCTAGATCCCCAGGAAGCCCTTGACCAGGAGAATTTACAGCTCCCATTCCTGCCTGTTAAACTCATAGTGCTCAGACTGGTAAGAACCCCTGACCCTGACTGGTTCAGAGAGGCTATCTTTAAGGGGTGACGGTAGAAGACCTTGCCCCCTGCTGGTGACTGGCAGCAAATGGCTCTCTGGAGCTTCAAGTCTCACAGGGGCCTCAGAAAATGCAGACTGAAAGTCAGGTTAGAGGTTTGGGGTGGGGGGCAGATCTCTGAGGACCTTGATGTGCCTCAGAAGTAGAGAGGTGACTGAAGACTCTGCATTTAGCATGAGGACCCAACAAAGACAACTGGCACCTGGGTTCGGGCAGCCAGCCTAAACTTCCTGTGAGGGAAGCCACAGGAACCCCACCAATCCTTTGGTAACTGGGCTCCAGACCTCCTGGCCTGTGAGGAGAGTGTATTATCCAACACCTCTAGGTAGCAGACCCCGGAAAGAACTCAGGCAGGCTGGCTGGAGTGGTCCGTCAGTTCTTCTGGAGTTCACAACCTAGAGTGGCAGACAGAATCATGCAAGATGTGCCTCCCACTTGCAGAGTGAAGATGGCACCTACACAGGTTTCATCAAAGTGCATTTGAAACTCCGACGGCCAGTGACAGTGCCTGCTGGGATCCGGCCCCAGTCCATCTATGATGCCATTAAGGAAGTGAACCCTGCAGCCACTACAGATAAGCGGACATCCTTCTACCTGCCACTTGATGCCATCAAGCAGCTACATATCAGTAGCACCACCACTGTCAGTGAGGTCATCCAGGGGCTGCTCAAGAAATTCATGGTTGTGGACAACCCACAGAAGTTTGCACTTTTTAAGCGGATGCACAAAGATGGACAAGGTATGAGAGATTTCAACCTTTCTCCAGTCTGCCAATGCCCAGTCACTAAACTTCACTGTCAGCCCTGGATGGGAAGTGTCAGCCTCCAGGCAGCAGGGCTACAGCCATCTACATGGCATTAGGATTCAGGGGAAAGACAAGTATGGAATCTGGCCAGGAAAGACAGGAAAGACACACCCTGGGCTTTGGTCTAATCTTATAATAGGAAGGAGTAAGCCTGTTGCTCCTTTTCCTCTGGAAGAGGATGTAGATGGAAACATGGCTAAACCCTGCTATGCTGGGAATGGAGGCAGGAACAAATGGAGGGCCCTGAGCTACCACTGTCTCCTCAGGCTCCTGCCCATTAGAAGACTCATGTCAATTTCCAGTTACTTGTCCCATTTCCATCCAGGCCCCATCCCATCCTTCTCTTTTGAGATGAGCACCCAGCCTTTCATTCTGTTTTGCAGTGCTCTTCCAGAAACTCTCCATTGCTGACTGCCCTCTCTACCTGCGTCTGCTCGCTGGGCCTGACACTGATGTCCTCAGCTTTGTGCTGAAAGAGAATGAAACCGGAGAGGTAGAGGTATGCCTGGACCCCCTTTACAAAAAACAACTGTGGGTGGGTAGACAGAATCACCTGGGTGAGGACAGCTGGGCGCTGCTGTACTAACTGCAGTGTGTAGGTGGGAACAGCAGGACCGCCAGAGGCTGTGTTTAACCCCGGCTCATCAGCAAGGCACATCACAGCGAAGCAAGTTACAACCTGCATGTGGCAAAGCCTGTAGAAAGGATTTCATCTGCTTTGTTTGTGAAAATGGGGCTAGAGGGCATGGAGGCAGGGGTCACATACTGAGAAACCATGTTCAGGCCCCATCTGGTTGTCCTAAGGCCCAGCAAGCTGCAGCTCTGGGTTCTACTGGAGCATAGATATTTTTGAACCATTTTCCCTCCTAAAATGCTGATTTCCTTTCTCAAAGGGGGACTAACCAATGTCACTCCTGGCAAAAATGGAGTCAAATCAGGCAGTAATCCTCCGAGCCCAGAATACTTGGGATGTGGTCCTCAAGCAGTGATAGAAAGAGGGTCTGAGTGTTTATCACAGTGTTCAGAGGAGGGCTGTTTTTGTTTTGGTGGAGTGGTGGGAGATCAATGGAGATCTGGAGGATCTGGGCAGATGGAACTCTGCACTCATTTCAATCAGAAAAACTCAGTGTAATCTCGAGTCTACAGAAGAGTCAGTTTGGGAAAGGGAGGACACTGAGGGCCTGTGGGCTTGGGCAAGCTGAAACAGCTCCAGTTGCACTCTGCTGCTGCCAGCTCCATGACTTTTTCTCACTGCTCTGTGGACTGCAGGTTTCTTATTATCTAGCATGGGGATTAAACCAGATACACTGTAAAACGATCTCTTGTGCTTAAAGAGCTTGGAGTCTCATTCCTTTCTCCCATGTGGAGGAGAGAGACTGACCAGCTAAAGCCAACTGAGAAGTGTCTAGGGTATATATGTACACTGTATAGTGGCTCATGAGAAGCTGGGAAACAGGGTAGTTTGGCAGCTGAAGTAGCACCGCTTGTGAGAGGTATCCTCTGCCTGTCTCTGGAGAATACATTCAGCACTGAAGACCTCAGCTGCTGCTGCCTCTTCCCATAAAAAGAGGGTATATAGGCTAGGAGCTCTCTTGGTGTGCCAGCACTTGACCATTTGTGACTGATGTGACCGCTGTGTACTGTACACAAATGTCGTTTGTGGTACCTGCCAGGCTCACTAATGTAAACTGTGGAGGCAGCAGCAGGGGCCTCGAGTCATGTCAACTTCTAACCATTCCCCCTTGTGTTCTCCACCTCCTCCTCTTCTATACCTCATAGTGGGATGCCTTTTCCATTCCTGAACTCCAGAACTTCTTAACTATCCTGGAAAAAGAGGAGCAGGACAAAATCCACCAACTGCAGAAGAAGTACAACAAATTCCGACAGAAACTGGAGGCGGCATTACGAGAGTCCCAAGGGAAGCCTGGGTAGCCAGCTCACTTCCTGTCCTCTCAGTGCCCTCCCGTTTATTTCATTGTGAATTATTTTGCCATGGACAGTTATTCTCAAGACTCCTCTGGGGGAATCCACTGGTGCCTGCTCAGCAGTTAACAGATGTGGCACAAAGTCTCTTCCACAGAGTGTCTACGCAGGGTTTGATTCCAGCCAACGTACAGCACCATGGCTCTGGAGATTCCACCTGGAATCAGATCGCGTGTGGACGACCAGTGTTTCCCCTGCTCAATCTCCTGGCCTTTCACAAACCAAATAGTTGCCTCTCTGGTCACCAGACTACAATCAATCACACCAGCCAGCAAAAGGAACAAAAGGTTTTTAGACCCTGTGTTTTTTCTCTGGATTTAATCCTTCAGTTCCTTTTTGCCACCTACAGAATCTTTATTTATGTGCTAACTATATACTCATTTAGCTAAGTCCTTGAAAGCAGGAAAATACTCATGGAAGGACTGTCCTCCTTGCCCCAAGGTGCCTCCTCTTCCTAGTTCTAGACACTCAGGGTCAGCCTGAGTATCCAGAAGCTACAGCCTGACCAGGCTGTCCGTCTCCTATCACCCAATGGACTGTGTGTATGCAAACCCAAAAGCATATACGTACATTTGTGTGGTATTTCAGCATGTCTCTGTCCGATGTTTGCTATGTTAAAATTTGAACTTGATGTTGTCATCCTCCTGGATTTCTAGCACAGAGAAACCTTCCACTCAATTTTAGTTTCCTGCTGAGTCACCAGAAAGTATTGCAGAGAAGCACATCCAAGAAGCAATCTTACAGCCTGTGCCCAACGAGAAAGCAGTGGGGACGTGAACTGCTTGTTCTATTCCTTGGCCTTCATCTTCAAACTGGGGCTTTAGGATCTCCAGCTGCTGCCTGAATAATCCTACAGTCAAGTGGTAGTGTCCTCCAACTTGAAGTCCTTTCTGGGGCGAAGGATGGTCCATTTGCAGCACAGCATTGAGCAAACGGGTGGGCCTGGTGACTTCTGTGCCTTTTTGTTTTCAGAGAGAAGAGCAGGACATGTTTTCTTGAAGCTCTCCTGCTGGCTTGCCCCTGGCTGCAAGTGGACAATGGTGGTATAGAGGAGATTCCTCAAAGCACAGGATGATGCCCACACACCACTTTTCCATCAAGCTTCCCAATCAGGCTTTGACTTTGAAGATGATCAGATTATGATGACTCCAGCTCTTGACTAGTTCAAACTTAAAACAGATTAGCCAGAGACCACACCAACCAGTAGCCAGGACTGCAAAGACACTCAATACAGAGGGAGAATAACTTGCCCTTTTCAAAGAGGGACAGTTCCAGTCTAGCCCCCAAAAGAGACCTTTCTTGTTGCCCTTGCCTTTCCATGCCCCTCAGATTGTTTTAAGCCCAAGCTTCTTTGTGTAGCCTCAAGAGTCCCCTCCCCAGCCCAGGCTGAGTCTACGCTGCTCCTGTCCCAGAGGAATGCCAAGTCCTTGTCATTCACACTGTGTCATCTTCCTCAGAGCCGCGAGTGAGGTTGTGCCTGCCATCAAACCCCTGGCTGTCAGCCATCTCATGCTCAGCCTTAGCACTTCCCTCCCTTCAGAAGCCCCTTCCTGCTGTGTGCTACAGGCACATTTGGAAAGTCATTCCCTTCATCCTGCATGTCTGCAGCAATAGGAGAAGGCATGGCTCCTGCTGTTAAACACTGTGAATGCTGCTGAGAACCTCCCTCCATGGATGGCTATTTTATTTTTGAGAAGAAAAAGAAGTTATGTATGTATATACACATAGAGGCATATATATATATATATATATATATATATGGTGTTTATTCAGAAAATTATGGTATAATTCAGACTTTAAAGCACAGTTACACCCAGGACCTCTACTGAGGTTGAGCATCTGGAAAGCGTGTCGAGTTCAAGTCTCAGAGCCGGGTGTAACTGCTAGTAGTGCCTTCTATGGTTGTATTGCTTTGTGTGTGGGTGTTTGTTTTGAGATTTTCTTTCTAAATGTCTTATATGTTTTTTTAATGAGTAATAAAAGCTTACCATAAAAAAATTCACAGTGGAAACATCCTCACTGAATGTCCTCATCTTAATGGAGAATGGGCTGGAGAGAGGTAGACAGGAGCAGTAGTACATTTTCTTGGCATAGCCAAGTTTTCTTCTACAGTAGGCTTGGGAATGAAGGCTACCATTTAAATGCTTTTGAGAAAATTGTTCAAACACAGAGGGGACTGCCTCAGTGGCTGGCTCTACCCTGTCCCCCCAGTGCTGGAAAGCAGAGAGGACTCATAGCAAACCATGTGTTGACTTAGAAAAGAGCAAGGGCTTTCTGGATACAAAGGTAAACAAGACTTCTCTTCTGGACTTATTTGCAACTAAGATGCAAATGTGTCACTGGTAGTAGCTGCAGAG
This sequence comes from Psammomys obesus, assembly GCF_907164565.1. Lineage (NCBI taxonomy): Eukaryota > Metazoa > Chordata > Mammalia > Rodentia > Muridae > Psammomys > Psammomys obesus. The sequence continues at coordinate 69,330,197 of NW_026585504.1, read as the reverse complement.
GGCTGAACAGACACCAAAGTAGCCCTCATTCTGGCACCCTCTGATTTCCAGCACTGAAATATCATTAAATTCACAGAAACAGCCACATGAAGTTAACCAGAGAAATCACTTCCTACCTTCCAGTGTTGCTTGTGTATCATGCAATGCACGAGGCCCTCAGGTTGCAGAGGCTGTTCCAGTTCTGTCCCCTTTCCACCAGGCATCCTTAAAATTAGCCAATCACAGGGCTGATGTGATGGCTTAGTAGGTAACGGTGCTTGCTGCCAAGCCTGTCGACCTGAGTTTGATCTCTGACTCACACAGTGAAAGAGAACCTACTCCCACAAGTTCCCTTCTACCCCTCATGTGTGCTACGGCAAATGCGCACCTATGCATGTGTACATAATGCGTGAGTGCGTGTTTGTCTTTATGTAGCCATGTTGTCCTGGACTCACCGTGCTGACCAAGATACCCTCAATCTGAGATTCCCCAGCCTCTCTGCCTCCCATGTGCTAGGATTCAAGGTGTCTCCTGTCCACCTGGATTACACCTAAAAATTGTAACAAATTAGCTGACATCTAAACTCTGCCTAGCCTGGTCTCGTATACATCTTGTACCAGGGTCCAACCAGGTGGGTCTGCCATGTCCCTTACTCTGTGTACCAGCCTAGTCTGGTCACACAGCCTCCAACCTCCAGGCTTTGGTGAGGACAGAGATCTCACCCACCTGCCCAGACTTAATTCCTATCACCTGACTCCATCCTCCTGCACAAAAACTAAGTCCAAGTGGATCAAAGATCTAAACGTGAAGCCTGAAACACTGAAACTGCTGGAAGAAACACAGGCCGGATCCTACAAGATACGGATATAGGGAAAGACCTTCCGGAATAAGGACATATGCCCTGAAATTAAGGCAAACAGCTAAGGAGGCAAATCAAGTGAAGAGGGAGCCCACACAATGGGAAAGTTATACATCAGAGGACTAAAATCCAGAATATATAAAGAACTCAAAAAAAAACAAAAAAAAAACAAAGTTAAAATAGTAAACCACCCATTTTAAAAAAAATGGACTAAGGAACTAAATAGAGATTTCTCAAAAAAAAAAAAAAAAGCAATAAGAAATATCTTAAAACATGATCATCATCACTAGAATTTAGAGAAATACAAATCAAAACAACTTAGCCCAGTCAGGCTGGCAACAAATACTGGAGAGAATGTAGGGAAAAGGAAATCTTCATTCATTGTTGATGGACTGCAAAATGACTCTGAAAATCAGGTGGAGAACTTTTAAAAAACTACAAGTAAAAATCTATTATATTGTCCAGCTATACCACTCCTTGGCATATGCCCAAAAGATTCGACATACTACTCCACAGACACGTGCTCAGCCATTCTCACTGGGGCTCTACTCACAACTTAATGTCCTTCAGCTGATGAAGGATAAGTAAAACATGGTACATATACACTACTACACTATGGATGTTATTCAGCTGTAAAGAAAAATGAAACCATGAAATTTGCAGGTAAATGGATAGAACTAGAAAAGATCATATTGAGTAGTATCGCATACCCAGAAAGACAAACGTCACTGTTCTCTCTCTTTTCTCTCTCATGGTTCCTAGCTCCAAATCTCCAAATGTGAATACATAACCTGGAGTAATTGCAGAAACCAAAAACCAAGAAAGTAAAAGTGGAGGGCTGGATGGGGCGGCTATTCACACTTTCAAGGGAGGGAAACAACCAATAGTCCTACCCAGTTTGAACACCTATGAACCTTAACAATGATCAGAATGGCAAAACATCCTTACGGGTACAATAGTAGCACTCTTTTATCTTGGCAGTAACCAAGTGTTTAATTTGCCTTACAGCCCTCTCAACAAGAGGGAAATCATATCTGGTACTGAAACCCTCACCAACTCCCCAGAGCTAGTGAGGTCTGGATCTTAAAGGAGACCCCACTATTACCACTTTACTAACTATCATAGTTCCCAACTGCATTTTACATACTTATCCTTATACCCACAGGCAAGTGTCGCCCTCACACAACAAATGTCTTTTTGAAATGAAGACCTCTACAGAAAAACCCCAACTAGCCAAAATCCAGAGGAAACCTGATCACTGGATGCCCATCACCAACTGAAAAAACTACAAAACTCCTGCACCTACCCTGGTGTGGTGGCACACACCTTTTATTCCAGCACTTGGGGGCATAGCAGTTGGATCTCTGACTTCAAAGCTACCCTTCTCTACAAAGCAAGCTTCAGGCCAACCAGGGCTACATAGTGAGACCTTGTCTCAATAAACAAAACAAAAAAGCTCAGGTATCGTTACAGAAGAGGAAACAAATACTCTAAGAGCCAGGGAACCAGAAATTTGCTGTAAGAATCTCCTAGAAATAACAGACACTTCACTTGTGATACCTTAGGGCAGCCTAAACAAGGACAACACCAACACTCATGTTAACATGGAAGGGGGAATCCTATGGGCCCCACTGCTAGACAAAGGACTGTAACAACTAAGGAATGATGAGAGTGGGAAATAACCTTCCCCAGGGATGAGCCCCTTAACTGGCTATCCAGTAACAAGTGATCAACCCTAAACTCATACATCAAGTAACACTAAACCAGCTGAGCAGGTTGGATTTTTATTTGTTATAATATTTCTATAAAGTGCATATGCATGCGCTTGCGCACACATGCAAAGAAAAATGCCATAAATTTGAAAGAAAGGAAGAAGAGTTATAGAAGGGCTTGGAGGAAGAAAGCAGGTAAACAAGCCTCCTGCACCAGATTAAAAAACTGCATTCAATCACTATGTAAATCTGTAACTTCTGTCTACCTACCAGAAGATGCATGGAAATGAAGCAGTTCTGGTATTCCCTGAACTTATTTCACTGTAGCATGGCATTAATAAATTCAAAGCTCAGTTGGGCATGGTGGCAAACAGACCTGTAATCCCAGCACTCAGGGAGACAGAGGTAGGTGGGTCACTATGAGCTCAGGGCCAGCCTGGTCTACAAATTGATTCCAGAACAGCCAAGGCTACACAGAGAAACCTTGTCTCAGAATCAAAGTCTAACCCTGATATAGACTTATTTGGCTTAGTACTGAGAGAGAATCCATTCCAATTTGACTCCAGCTCTACCCTCTTCCACACCTCCATGCTATTCAGAGGGGCAGGGAGGTGGGGATTGGGACGGGGGATGATTCAGTGCAAATGTATCACTATTCCTAGAAAAACATCACAGCACAGGCCTGGACAACATACTGGACTAGCAGAGTACCAGCTGAACCACAGTGAGGAACAGATCTCCCTTTAGCAGGGAGTCATGACTCCTACCTCACTAACCCTCCAAGAGGCCTGTGAGAACCCAGCAGTGCTGCATGCTGTCTGTGTGCATGCAAGGACATTTGCCAGTACTGTTCATACTCTTCAGGAACAGACGTGCCTATGCAAAGGCTTTGCTGTTATAGGATCCTGCTGACGTCAACATCTAGAAGGCATTTCTGGGTTCCATATGTGCATACTGGAACAGACTGAATTAATGAGATTAAGAAGCTTACTTCTAGCCAGGCATGGTGGTACATGCCTTTTGGCCCAGTACTTGGGAGGCAGAGGCAGGTGGATATCTGTGAGTTCAAGGCTAGTCTGGTCTACAGAGCAAGTCCTGGATAGCCAGGGTTGTGTACACAGAGAAACCCTGTCTCAAGAACCAAAAAAAATTAAAAAATAAAAATAAAAAAAATAAAAGAATGAAAATTAGGAGTTATTACACACATTTTTATACTCACATCTTTCTTTTCTTTCTTTCTTGGTCTAAAACGAGGGATTTGGTGGACAGTAGATGAGCAAGCCTCTTTTATCTCAGTTTTTAAACAGATGAGAAAGAAAAAAAGTAATTCTTTCTTAATAATAAAACCCAAGAACTCCTAAGGAATTTATAATTACACAGCTCTTATGACTATCTCCATTGAGAGCCCTAATAGAACAACGGCCTGCCCAGACCAAGGTGGCATGAGAGTGGTGAACATCTCTGACATCAGTGCCTCCTTTGACCAGATGGACACACAGCTCCTCCCTGTGCAGTTCTCTTAGGGAGTTCCAGAGTCCTCTACAGACTGACTGAAGAGCCTTCCAGGAGCCCAGGCTCAAGAAGCTGGGGCTAAGAAAGGCATTGGTTGCCTAAGCCTTCACTACAGCAAAGCTGCCATCTTGGAGTCATATCATCACTTAGCCATCAGTGGCCATGTGCTGTGTACAGCCAGGGAAGAAGCATGGTCACAAGGAAACCCATGTTCTGTGTTTTATCGTTCTTATATCTACTGGCCTAAATTCTGCTGCAGCTGAGAGTTAATCTTTTTATTGCTGTGACTGACGGCAGAGAATAGCCAGGCTCTGTTTTCTACAGGACTAACACTACAGAGACACAAAAGGACCGACAGACCTAGGAGGATAATTAGGTCACAAGAGCAATAAGTTGAAAGTTGGAGTCTATCTGGTAGAGGGGCTTAGAAACAGGAGGGCTCTGCCTGCTGTGCTTTAGATGGGGTGGCCTGTCTTAAAATCAGAGAAACCACATGAACATTTTCACTAAGTGAAAGATAAGAGGGGATTCAGATTTAGATTAGAATAAAAGCTTTTGGTAAAGAATTACAGTTTTTATTTGCAAAAGTTGAAAATGCTCATTTCAGTTACCAGCTCAGAACCTGGGTTCCCATGGGATCCACTGCATAAAATGAGTCTGTCACTTCTTGCCAGGTTTGGGGGCCTTTTCTAGGCCTTGGATGTATTTTCCAGGGAGCCGATACTCTTCTACAATCCAAAAAGAAAATCTTCAGCCGAGCCTGGTCTCAAGTCCCTACTGCCCGTCCCTGCTTTCCATGTCCCTTGGGCTCTATAACCTCCTGCCCCTCCCTGTCCACTAAGCCCCCGTGTGCTCATCCCTGCTGTCAAGGATGTTATTCAACACATGACATCCTGTTCAAGCTCATCTCTGGTGACACCTTCTGAGTTGGACCATTTACCACATAGTGTGGCTGAAGGGTATATTTTGGTCATTTACATCTGCTGGCTTACCATCTAGATCAGTGGTTTCCAACCTTCCTAATGCTGTGACCCTTTAATAGTTCCACATGTTGTGATAACCCCCAACCATAAAATTTTCATTGCTACGTCATAACCTTAACTTTGTTAGTGTTGTGAATTGTAATGTAAATATCTGTTTTCTCTGATGGCCTTAGACAACTCCTGTGAATGGGTCCTTCAACCCTGCAAAGGGGTTACAACCCAGAGGTTGGAACCACTGAAGCTATATTTCTGTTTACATGTGTGTTCATCTATTTTCTTCTGTCTCTTCTTAGTCCTGTTCCACTGCATGGGGCTCATCACATAAAGGAGCTCAATTCTGGAAGTTAACTGCTGTGGACAGCCATAGGCCATGAGATAACTCTACTTATTATTTGGATGTGAGACAGGCATGAAAAACGCAAGGTCTATCTCAACTTCTACTTTGCAGAGGGTTCAGACATTAGAGAAAAAACTAGACAAGCTCCAGACACCAATCAGAAACATCAACACAATCGAGAAGCACAGATGCTGTTCATTTCTACCATGTTCAAAGGGAGATACACACTACCCCTGAGCTGAGCAAGTGAGCCTGTGAGGATAGACAAGACCAGGGCTATGGGAGGGCACAGAAGGGAAGGAGACAGCCACGTAAAAGCAGGTAGATGTCAAGTGTCAAGTATATTTGTAAACAGCAGAAACTAGCTGGATAAAGTTAGGACATGTAAGGGAGCTATGGAGAAAGCCTTCAGGAAAAACAGGGCAGGCTCAGAAGGCTTGTTCCTCAAACTCAGGAGCTTATTCCTGAAGGCATGGATAAGACAAAAGGCCTTGTAGGTGAAGTGATAGGATAATAAATATTTCAGAAAGGTGACTCAGGCAGAACTGTGGAGGAGAGCTTAAATGAAGGACAAAGTAGAAGCTAGAGACTCAAAGAGAATCAAAAGAACTTTGGCTCTAAAGAATAAAAAGATTCAGAGCCCAGCTACAGTATTCAAAATCAGGGGCTCTCCAGGCAAGGCACTGAATTCTCTGGACCTCAGTTTTCCCATCTGTAAAACAGGCAACAACCCTACAGCCCAGTTATACCCAAAAAGATGCCCTCTCAAAGCACAGCTGAACTCTGTACAGCTGGGTACTCTGTATATGATGTTTAAAAAGGGAAGATGAGAAAAGCTAAGAATATGTATGTTTCTGAAAAGGGCCGAAGACTTGGTTTCATCTGGTCACTGCTATAAACTGCTGTAAGCGTGCATGCCTGTGTGTGTGTGTGTGTGTGTGTGTGTGTGTGTGTGTGTGTGTGCATGTTGCTCCTTGTTGGGGTTATGTCCCCTTACACACCACTTATAAGTTGACAGTATGGTAAAATGAGGAGCTGGTGAGATGGCTCAGCAGTTAAGAGCATTTGCTGCCCTTCCAGAGGATCCAGGTTCATTTCCCAGTATCCACATAGCAGCTCACATCTACAACTCCAGTGTCAGGGGATCCGACGCCCTCTTCTGGCCGCTGAGAGCTCCAGGAACACAAAGTGCATAGACATATATGCAGGCAAAACACCCAAATTCATATAAAATTACTTTAATTAAAAAAGAGAGAAAAAAATATGGTAAATTGAGAAGGCACATAATCCAGCTAAGCTGGAGAACACCTTAGCTAAGTGGTTCAGCATTCTGGTTGTTTCCTCACCATGGTCACATGACTGACAGGGGTGGGGCAACCCTTGCTACTACCTAGCATTTCAACAGACTGTCTAGCCAATGCTAGTTCTAGAAGAGTTCAAACTTCACAACCTGAACTACAGTGTCTATTAGATGACTATCACTTTTGCACCACTGTGAAGTGGAACCACTGCAAAAAAGTGACTAGACTCAAGTGAGTCAGCAGCAAGCTCTGCTAGGCCAGCCTAATGGATACAGCCTAATGTCTTCTCAGAAGGGCTACTCACCAAGCAATAGCTGCCCAAGGTGGTGGATCTGGTTTCCCTGGACCTGCACCTGTAGACTGTCTTTGGTCCCAGGGGCAGGAGAGACGATGGTGCTGGCCTGACATCGCTGTTGGAGGATGGCAGCCACTGAGCATGGATCTAGACCGTAAGTCTCCAAGTTCCGGACCACAGTCACCTGGGGACAGGAAGCTGACGGTGGGTGTTTACGGTATGCTCTCCCCTCTGAAGGACCTTTGGCAGCTCACTCACGTTCGCGGGCAGTTCTCTATCCCTGTAACCCTAGTGCCTTTCTGTACAAACAGTTTATACTTCATGGTTCTAAAATGACCTCATTTATATGTGCTAACAGATAATCTATCCTACCTATAACGTATATTTAAAGTTTTTTTTTTAACCATGGATAATTTAAAACATGCAGACAATAGTATGGTGGCAAGCATGAAAATACACACATTTAATCCCAGCATTCAAGAGGCAGACACAGATGGATCTCTGTGAGTTAGAGTAAGAGGCCAGCCTGGTCTAAATAGCAAGTTCTAGGACAGCCAAGACTACATTATGAGACCCAGTTTCAAAACAAAACATCAAAAAAGTATACAACAATGTGATGGACTCCAACATACCCATTACCAGTTTTAACAGTTGTCAACATACAGGCAGTCTGGATTTATCTGCATCACATCTACTCCTGGCTCCTGGATTACTTTACAACAAACCCCAATACACTTCAGATCACTATACATATATCTATGTGTGTGGACATATAATATCTATTTATAAGTATTATATACATTATATATAATATTTCAGTATATTTTTCTTTTTTTCTTTTTTAAGACAGATTTCCAACTATGTCTCTCTGTTTGGCTTCAAACTCTCTATATAGACCAGGCTGACCTTTAACTCAGAGATGCTCCTGCCTCTGTTTCCTGAATGCTGGGATTAGAGGCAGGTACCACCAGAACCTGAGATTATCTGATAAGGACTGTTTTAAACATAAAAGCAAAACCATTATCACAACTGAAAAAGAAACTGGCAAGCTGGTGAAATGGCTCTGTGGGTAAAGGTGCTTGTTGTACAAGCTAGGCAACCTGAATTCAGTGACTGGGACACACATAAAGGTAGATAGAGAGAAGCAACGCCACAAAGTTGACCTCTGACCCCCATGCATGCACTGTATCATGCATACTCCCTGTCCCCAACCCTGATAATAATGATGATGTTGATAATAAAATATTTTATAAGATCACATTGCCAGTCAAGAACATGGCACTTTTCCATTATTAGCAACAAATGAGAAGAATGTGACTTCAGGACAAAAAAAAGGAAAGCATTAATGCTGTTTTTAAAAATCACAACCAGGGGGGCTGGAGAGATGGCGCAGTGGTTAAGAGCACTGTCTGCTCTTCGAAAGGACCGGGGTTCAATTCCCAGCACCCACATGGCAGCTCACAACTGTCTGTAACACTAATTCCAAGGGATCTGACACCTTCACACTAATGCACATAAAATAAAAAAATAAAAAAAAATCACAACCAGGGTTTGAGAGATAGCCCAATGGTTAACAACACTTGAAGCTCTTCCAAATTAATTCCCAGCACCCACAGCGCAATTCACAATCCTCTCTAACTTCAGTTCTGGGGGACCTAATGCCCTCTTCTGACTTCCATGGGAACTGCACACATGTGGTATCCGGACACACAAGCAGCTTAAAAAATAAATAAATACATACATACATACATACATGCACACACACAAAATAAATTAAAAAAAAAAAAAAGACAGTAATAAAAACCACAATACAAGCCAGGTGTGGTTGTGCAAGCCTGTAATCCCAGCGCTCAAGGAGGCAGAGGGAAGTGGATCTCTGTGAGTTTGAGGCCAGCCTGGTCTACAAAGCCAGGCTACACAGAGAAACCCTGTCAAGGGGAAAAGGAGAAAAAAAAAATTCACAATCCAGGGCTGGAGAGATGATTCCGTGGTTAGGAACATTGGCTGATCTTCCAGAGGACTCAAGTTCAATTCCCAGCACCCTCATGGCAGCTCACAACTGTCTGTAAGTCCAATTTTAGGGGATCTGACACCCTCTTTCACCCTCCACAAGCACCAGACCACACACATGGCATATATACATGCCACCCACGCCACACAAAACTAAATATGTAAACATTACAATCTTCTTGCTGCTTTGAAACAACTAGAGACAGTAAAGGATTACTCTCAGGGTGGTCTGGAGGGGGCTGCTATACACAGTGTCAAACGAGGCTTGACAGGTCACATTGGAAAGCCAGTCTCCTCTCTGGGGCATGTGGCCCTGTCCACATCTTCCCCCAAGTGGCCACAGAAAGAATCTTTGCTTACAGCCCTCCAGAAAACTCATCATTTATACAACACCAGCTTCATTTTTGGACAGATCTATTATTAATTAGAAATTTGTGCTTAATAGACAAAAAAGTGTTTAGTATAATGTCTGGCATGTAATTGTTGCTAATTAAGGTTATCATGACTGGTTCACATTTAGAGACTACTTCCTGCTAAGTTATTAGCAGACACACAGCCTTCATTTCGTCACTGAAGTTAACTCATATGGCAGGAAACAGAAACAGAGGCACCAAAAGTTCAGTAAGGTGCTCAAGGTCAAGAAATTTTAAAAGGTCACAATGGAATTCCAAAGCCTTGGCTCAGAACCACACATTCTACAAAGTTCTCTGTTTTAAACCCAAGCCTGGGCATTCAAGATTTCTACCCATCTTTCTCCTCTAGATCTGCAGAATAAAGACACTCCTTTTGCAGATGACAGCATTCTACACATTTTGAGGGAAGTTATAATTTGTTCCCTACAACTTGTATTGCCAAGCTGAAACTTTTACAAGCTATTTTCATTGAGCCAGGCCAAAGGAGTAGATTGTGTAAGAGATGAAGGCTTATAAGGTAGTACCAGGAAAAACTCAAACTTAAATATTCACTTTTGAAACAAGCTCTTAGAAGTTTCTTAGTACAAAATCCCAGAGGGCAGGAGGAAATGATTTAATGACACCACTCACCCAGGGCCAGTGATGGCACACAGCATGGGCACTTCCAATACAAAAGTCTCCAGTCATACCAGGAAACCAGACCTTAGCATGGAAACTAATTCACCAACCTCAAACACTGGATCTTTCTTTTGGGGGGTTGTAGTAGGGATGAAACCCAGGGCCTTAGTACAGGCAAAGCATACGCTCTACCACTGAGTTGCCCAGCCCCAGTATTTTTTAAATTACCTTCTTATTATACGTCTTCTGTGCAAGGGTGATATCAATTGGACAGAGTTTGCCTTTCTTCAGAATGGGTTCCTGTCCAGGAAATGTCACTTGGTAGGCAGGCTGCAGATTTTTCAAACATCTAAAATGAGAGTTTGAGTTATAAATAGATCAAGGCAACAGACAGTATCTCTCTGCATCCTGCTACCATGAGCACTGAGTACAAGTTTTTGTAGCACACTGATTTGCAACCTGGCTGCAGCTTTGAAGCATTGAGATTACCCGGGGAACTGAACTACAGACCAATGAACTCAATGTCTCAAAGTTCCCCAAGGTGTAGCCAAGGTTGACATGACTGATTCAGAGATGGGAAAAACAGTGACTTGAGTGCCTGCAGAGTCACCACTTGCTTGGCCTTCTGGTAATCTGGTATCTGCTTTGTCTACCTGTCTCAAAAATGTGCCTTACCAGCTGACTGTCACCAAATGCTATCTCACATTTCTCATGTGTCCCAGTAATGCATTTTTTTATTTAATCTTTTGTGTGTATGTATGAAGTCAGTGCAAGTATGTGTTTGTGTGTGCTTGTATGAAGGAGTGCAGACACCTGTATGGCATGGTGCATATGTGGAGGTCAAAGAACAATCTCGGGACTTGGTCCTCAGCTTCTACCCTGTTTGGAACATGGTCCCTTTGCTTTCCTCAGCTGCACACACCAGTGATCCATGAGCTCCCGGGGATTCTTGTGTCTGTCAGACAAGGATGGAGATTACAGAGGTGCACCTGGCATTACCTGTGTTCTGGGGATTCACTCAGGTACTAATGCTTGTGAGGTGGGCTTTACTCACTGAGCCACCTCACAGCAACTTGTAATAATAATAATAATGTATCTTTCATAGAACATTCAATTCTACAGTAGCTCATGGTTGCAACCAGTGGCATAAATTCATGGCCAACCTAAACTACAAACTGAAGCTTGTCTCAAAAAACAAACAAACAAAAAAACACAACAGAGAAAAGCCAACTCAACTCTGCGATCCAATGCTGTGCTCCAAAAAACTCACATAAACATGTGATAGGATAGTTGGCAGGAGCCAAATAGTTTGCTGGATCCCAAAAAGAATTATTTTCAGGTATGCTTCTACAGAAAAAAAGTATCAAGGATCTTTCCTTTGAAGATAACTCCCCAGCCTTAACTGGTTCTTTTATTGAAGTTCTTACTTCTAGTTAATGTTTTTCTTTTCTCTCTGTCAAGTTCTTTCATGTCATAATGGCTCAAACTGTCAGCAGCTCTCCTTATCAGAATTATTCAAGCCTGTGTTTATGGAAAGAAAGTCACAGACTAAAATAGTAACAATTTGTATGGGAGAAGACATGCACTTATTGGTGTGGGGGGTGTGCAGATGCATGCACGTGGAGTCCAGAGGTCAATTCGGGGTTCCTCAATCACCTGCTCCTTAGTTTTTGAGGCTCATCAACCTGGCTGAGCTGGCAGACCAAAGAACCCTGTTCCCCAACACTGTAACACTGCAGTTACAGATGTATACTGCAACCTGGCTTTTCCATAGGTACCAGAGGTCTGAACTCAAGCATTCACATTTCTGCCACAGGTCCAGGTTAATAAGCATTCTGAAGTTCTACGGCAGATACTAAGGGCAGCAGTGCAGTAAAGTTAAAAGGGACTATCAGTCCATTACCTGGTCAGGAGACAGTCCCACGGGAGCTTCATGATCATGTGCTGTTCATTTTTCTCTAAGATGCAGTCACATAAGATAGGATCCAACTTCACCAGACTAAAGGGAAAAAAGAGGCATGAGGGCAATTTAAGCCTCAACCATTCCAACCAAAGTGAGAGCTTCCATCACTGGTACCTTCTACGCCATCCAGACCACTGAGCTATGGGACCCAGAGGCTACGGGGCAGGAAAGCCCACTAATGAGAGGGCAAAGAGCGGCAAATGGTGGAAGAAAATGTGGGAAGGAATGACCAGGATTCTTGGCTCAGTTCTGCTATGTGACCATGGCTTTCAAGACTTGATTTCACTCAACAGGCAAGGAAGGGAGGGAGGGAGGGAGGAAGGAGACAAGGAAGGAAGGGTATAAATGCTAAATGCTATGGTCATTACAATGTATACATGGACTGAGCTATTACATAATACCCCAGAGGTCCATATAGTTAAAGGAAACTCTTGGGGCTGCAGATACGGTGGCAGAGTGCATACCTAGCTTTCTAGAAGCCCTAGGTTCTATTCCCCACACCACAAAATAAACAGTAATTTAAAATCGACAGTTAAAAAAAAAGTAGGGTACTAGCATTTAGGTCTCTCTCTTCCTCTCTAAATCATGAGGATTTCTAGAAAAGAAAAAACATCAGTGAAACTCTTAGCTAGTAGCATATCATCTGTAGCCATATATAAGAAAAATCATAACAAAAATCCATAATGACTTTGATTAAATAGTTTTTCCAGGTTGCATTTTCCTGACAACTGCCATATGTACTTGAACATCAGGGGTGGACATATGTGAGATGTGAGTACTTGGCTAATGAACCATGCTGACATCATGTAACCAACCTGAACTCCAGGCAACAACCCATGTCTTCAGCCCATGGTCTGTAAACACTGGGTTTGCCTGTTTCTAAGCTGCTGTGCTCATTTGCTTTCTATTCCAGAATCCTTCCCATCCTGTTTCTAAAGTTCTTACATTTAAAGTTCTTACATGTGTCTGTGTGAGTCTACAAGGGCACAAAATTAAGTGTATATGTGGGACACTTTGCAGTCGGTTCTCTCTACCATGTGGGCCCTGAGGGTTGAACTCAGCCACAGGCTTGTCAGAAAGCACCTCCACTCACTACACTATCTTGCCAGCCTATTCCCTGAATCCTTTCATGTCTGTTTGCTAAAATGAAGACCTAACAAGACAGACTCTATTCTTGGTGCCCACTTACTTTCTGTTGTCTGTATCCACGAGGCTGTTTCTCTTGGCATAGTCAGTGATGATCTTTCGGACCTCACTGCCCTCAAGAGCACTCCCCTTCCTAGGAAAGAGAGGTAACCAGAGGTTAATTCAAGCTGTACTTGGGGCCCAACTGTAAACATTCAGACTCCTTGCTCACTTTCCTTGGCTCTTGCCTCTTTTTTTGTTTATTTATTTTCTTTTTCTCAAGACAAGGTTTCTCTGTGTAGCCTTGGCTGTCCTGGACTCACTTTGTAGACCAGGCTGGCCTCAAACTCAGAGACCCTCCTGCCTCTGCTTCCCTGAGTACTGGGATTACAGCTGTGTACACCACACCCCCTGGCTCTTGCCCTTTTCTTCTTTTCCTAAGGGAGGCAAACAGGGCTACTTGAAGGGCAACTGCAGATGGAGAGGCCTAGTCTCTCATTTACCTAACCCAAAAGCTACCCCAGGAAAGGACGTATGATACTACATGTAGAAGAGCAGGTTTCCCAGTCTTAGGGAAACACCACTCAGGATGTGGGGAAAGTGCAGGACCATAGAGGCAGAACAGGGCTGCTCTCCAAAACTCACTTGTGGCCAGACTCCAGGAAGAGCTGGGTCATGTTGGCTGGGACACAGTAGAGGAATTTTATATCTGGAGGGTGATAGGACTGTTCCCTGCTACCTTCCTGGACAGTCTGGGAAGTCAGGGAAGGCTCGGGGATGATGAAAGAAGTGATCCTAAAACCCAGCAAAGAAAGGAAAAAGCATGTTATACTAGTGCCTTGGCAGTCCCCAGGCTGTGGCCCAGTGCCCCCAAACTAACAGAGCTGCTGTGACAGGCCTGCACTTACCTCGGATGTCTCCAGTCCACAGCCACAATGCTCTCCACCCCTTTGCTCAGCTCCTTGACCTGGACAATCTGCTCCTGCTGCATGTGCTGGAGGAACTTTGAGAGCTAGGGAGAGAGGCCAATATAGGGGTCTTCACTGACTCCACCAATGGAGCACCACCCATGCAAGGCCAGGTCTGGTGCAAGGTGGGGACTTGACCCAGCTTTTGCTGTCATCAGACAAGGAACCAAAAGACTACACACACTCCTGTAAGTTGGGGAGCAAGAAGCTACTAGAGGGCTGAAGACATGTTTCAGCAGTCAAGAGCTCACATTGGGACAGCTTAGTGATCAAGAGTTCACACTGGGGTGGGGGCTCAATGGTCAGGAGTTTACACTGGGGGCACAGTGGTCCCAAGGCTAGCTCCCAGCACCCCTGTTCAGTGGCTTAAAACTGCATGTTATCCCCAGCTCCAGGGACCCCCTCTGGCACCAGCACTTATGCATTTACACATAATTAAAAATAAAATCTTACAAGAGGTTGCTAAACTAAGTGGTGAAGCTGTCAGACTATACTCAGAGAGAAAAGGACCAAAGGAGAGAAAGGACTGAACGCCTTTGCCCAAGAAGAGTTTCATTATTTCCCATTTTATCTAGAATCAAAAGACTGATCAGTTCTACCTGAAGCCCTGCTCACAGGGCTTCCCATAGCCATCTTAGATCATGTATTCCGACATGACTCTGTAGACACTAAAGAAGGTGTTGGCTCTTACCTTTCTATAGCTTGACTTCTTTATATCCAGTTGCTGTCCTTCAGGGCTAGGTCAGATAAAAATAAAAAATAAAAAGGGCAAGTTAAATCAAAACAGTAAATGTGGTACCTGCGTGGCACAAAGCGACTTTTTTCTCAGGCCACCCTTTCCTCCCCCATAGTCAAAAACAGCCTACCATTCTAGAGCTCTCTGCCCAGCTGTGTTATCAGAGACAGATAGGGGTTACAAACTACTCTGAGTCAGAACATCCAATAACACTTTTGTGACAATGGGATGTCTCCGTCTGTGGTGTCTAAATGGTAGCCACTAGTCATCCATATGACTATGAAACACTTGAAATGTGTCTACTCTGATTGGGGACCTGAATTTTAAACTTTAAACTTAACTGGCCACATGTGTTTAGTGACTATTGTAACCAGACACAGCTTTAGAGTTCTCTCAAGCCACAGAATCTCCTATGGTCTCAGAAGCTCCACTTCAAAGTGAACCATACCAAGCTCATACCCAGGGTAGCCAGGTCTATACCAGAACTCAGTAAATTGCACTCTGGAGCCTAACTAACCCAGACACACTGATCACTATCTATTACCTTTGGTCACAGCAGTGGACAACCGCAGAGGACCTGAAACAGCAGCCTCATGGTCTGAAGTAACTAAGTTGTTTACTATCTGGCTGTTTACAGAAACATTACTGACGCCTGCTTAAAGCAATCTTAGGGTAGTTAAGGATAGAAGTTCCTAATGAAAATTGTGAATCCTCCCTCTCCTTAGGACTTGTATTTTCTCAAAAACCTAATATTCGGGAGCAGTGGGACTGTCAGGGAGACCATCCTAGAACCTACTCCAGTCTAACACCTGCCCACGAAAAAGTTCTGGAAAATCATTTCCCAGTTACTTGCAACTTAGCATGAACAAGACAAATCACCAAGGGTTCCTACAAGGAACCTACAGCTGTCCTGGATGCCTCAAGGCCATGTGTAGACAGGATCTCCACTTTCAAAACCAGAAGAGTCTCTGGGACAATACACCACCTGCTGTGAAGCAGAGCAGGCTATGTGTATATATGGGGTGGGTTTGTTTACTGATGTGTTTATTGATTTTCAAAGCAGTCTCACAAGGGTGGTTTCATTGATTGATTCATTCATTCTTTTACAGGCAGAGTCTCTCTGGAACCCAGGCTGATCTGAAACTTACTAAACAGCTCATGCTAGCCTTAGATTCACTGCTATCCTTTTACCTCCGTCTCTTAAGTACTGGGATTAAAGGTGTGAGCTACAGTACCTGGTTGTGCCATATGCAGAAAAGACCCTGCTCTTCCGGTATAGATTGACAGATGCTTGGTATATGACAGGCTGTGCAACTTTACAGCTATTCCAGAAGTATTGGAAAACTGGGCTTAGAAAAACCCTGTGACTACTTGAAATTTGTCTTGGTTAAATATGCTAAGGAGGTGGCCACTGAACCTTGATGGCTCCATCTTCAAAGTCAACACCCTCTTTCCTAATGGCTACACTATCAATGGGATATGTTTCATACCTATTCTCCTCCCAGCACAACTTTCCTAAGTGGGCAGGGTGAAGCAGCACATAACACTTCTTCACAAAGGTTGTTTAAGGAATCTTGTAGCATACACCACAGTACCTGATTTGTGAGAGACAGCTCGGAAATACCTTGGCAAAAATAGCAGTCAGAGGATCTTGAGAATTTTGACCTTAGGATCCTTTCACTAGATAAAACTGAAGGTTTTAAAGCCAAGAACCTAGTTACCTTCCAGACCACCTTTCTGCTCTGCCGTTCCCACATGTCACTCACCAGCCCCTACCACCCATCTTGCTTTACCACCAATAACAGCTGTGAGACCGTGTCTACAGCCCCCACTGAGCAGCGCCTTCCATACCAGCAGGAGAACATGTGACTGCCAAGGAGAGTGCTGGTGAGCAAAGGGAGGTCAGCTTTTTTGACTCGACTCTTCAAGGCATGCAGGAAGCACTGCTGTAACAACTCATCCATTTGCTCTGCAAAGAAAGGGAAGAATCACATCCTTCCTGAGGTGCGAGTGCTGCCTGGTGCATGGCAAACTCTGTCCCTCTCATCACCTTGGCTCAAACGGAGCCATCCCTGGGCATCCAAGCTCCCAGGCTGCAGACTTTTTTAAAAAGTGTGTGCGAGGGTGAGCACGCATTTGTGTGTGGAAGCCTGAAGAAAGGTTTCAGGAGTCAGTTCTCCCCTTCCACCATGGGTTCTAGGCACTGAATTCAGGTGGTCAGGCTTGTATAGCAAGTGCTTTTACCTGCTGCTTGTTGAGCCATCTCACTGAACCCTTTCCATACTCCTGAGCACTGATCCTGTAAAGATTAGCCCACAGAAAGAAGCAAACACAGTGCCACTAAGCCAGAGATATTCATTCAGAGAAGTTAGAACCAGAAGCCTTAGGGGGCTCATAGCTAGAAACTATCCAAATGACAGACAGGCAGGCACATAGGAGCATGACTTATGTAAGGAGTACAGAACTACTGTACAGCAGAATAAGGGTTCTGCCATTCTCTCCCAGAGCATCAATGCTATTCTAATCTGAAAGACATATGTGAGCTTTCCACCTCAAAGTCGTACCTTGAAGGGGCTTGCCATCCACGGAATCCTGACTCAGGGCCCCAGAGCTAGTATCTTCAGAGGCTTCTGGCTGAGGAACCTTCCCATTGCTCTCCCCTCCCTCCAGCGCCAGGCTCCTCGGGTTTCCATGCAGACCAAGGTCCACCTTCTTTTCATTGCTATCTGTGGGATCCACTGCCAGTGGGGCAATGGCAGGTAGAGAGGACTTGTCTCCAGATTTCCTGGAAAAATCTGATGTCAGAAACACCAAGCACTAGCTACAACATTCACCCTCCCCGATCAGAGGAGAATCAGTCAGGTGTTTAAAGCCAGTACAGCCAACAGGCAGGAGAATCCAGGACAACCAAGTGGTGAATGCCCATCTCAATTCAGTTCAATTATTCTGAGCCCAGAAAAGTCCCAAGCTCCCCAGTGAGTCCAGGCCAGCTTGAGCTGCAGAGCAGAAAAGATCAAAACAACAACAACAAAGCCCTTAAGAGCTTAGTAGTAAAATGCTTGCTAACAGGCAAAGCCCTGAGCCAATTCTCAATATAACAGATGAAGGAAAAAGAAGGCAGCTAAAGATAAACCACTGAAAATGCTCCTTGCATAGGACCACCTTGAGTTAAATAACCACTTTGAATTAAAGATCATGATTAGAGCCAGGTATGAGCCGTGTGGTGGCAGTGCATGCCTTTAATCCCAGCACTTGAGAGGCAAAAGCAGATGGATCTCTGTGACTTCTAGGTAAGCCTAGTGTACAAAGCAAGTTTCAGGACAGCAAGGGCTACATAGAGAGACCCTGACTCAAACACCAAAACAAAAAATAAAAACAGGTATGATGGCACCTGCCTGTAATCCCTGTTCTCAGCAGGCAGAGGTAGGAGGATCAGGAATGCAAACATCCTTGGCTACATAGTGAATCTGAGGCTAACCCGGGCTATATGAAAGGAAAAGGAAAGGAAAGGAAAAAAAAGGAAAAAGAAAAAGGAAAAAGAAAAAGGAAAGGAAAGGAAAAAGAAAAAGGAAAGGAAAGGAAGGAAAGAAGGAAGGAAGAGAAGAAAAGTATGATTAAGATTCTACCAGTTTGGTGAAATAAAAACCCAGGGCTTAGCCTATCTAACAAAATACAAATACCTGGACTACAAACCCATGGTGGCTGTGTTAAAAGAAATGCAATCAAATGTGTAAAGCTGAGATTATGATGGCTTACTTCTCAGACTTAAGACAGGAAAACTTGGGATGGCACACAGCAGAGCACACAGTAAAGCTAACAGTTAAACTACGTTTAACAAATAGTTGCAGCGAGGCTTATTAATATCTCTAATAGTATGTGTAGACTGTCCTAACCAGATAAATGTTGGTGAGGTTGGTGGCTGAGGAAGCTACTGATAATTCCTCATTATGAAACACACACTCTAGCTGTAACAATCCATTTCAGAGCCACATACCTGCTCCTCGTCTGGTTAATCTCACTTTTCTCGAACAATAAATAGTGATTTTTCTCAAAAGCAGTAGAACTAGGGATTTGTGGGACTTTTTTGGCAGGGTGTGGGCTAGCAGAAGGGGAAGTTGAGATAGGGTCTCATTACCTAGTTTAGGCTGGCCTGGAACTTGAGATTCAGATGCTCTGAGCTTCCTGAGTGCTAGGATTATAGGCATATGCATTGTTATAGCCAGAATGTGTGTTCCATAGTGAGGATTCTGAGACTTGAAGAGCATAAAGTAATCAGTTATCCCGCTGACAACTGATCTGGATTCAGAAGTACTTGTCTTAGGACCAAATAGTGTCTAAAATGCACATAATGCACAAAACCAGAGTAACTAGCACTATAAGAACATCACTACAGTGAAGGGCAAGGCAAACAATACCTAAGTCTAAGACAATTGTCTGGGACAATTCCAGGCTTAGAAAATAACGAAGTTGTCTCAAATTTATTGTGTGAACAACAACAGAAATGTACTTTGCCCACATTTGGCAAGTAGGTGGAAGTCTGGGGCCAACAAGCTGCATGAGGATGTGCCTAGACAAATACTTGCACTTCTAAACCTCAGGTTCATGTTCTCTCCATTCACCACCCCCACGCCCTAGAAATAGAAGAATGCACCTACCACAAATGGTCCTGATAAGTGTGGATCACAGAGAAGCCCTTTCCCTTCATGCCTGAAGCCAGCATCTGAGCTGTGGACATGGCAGCCACTCCAACTGCTACAGGAGCTCTAGGAAGGAAGCCAGAGAGAAGGATCAGGCAAAGTCTTTTTCAGACAGATGTGTCCATACAACGACTCTTGGTTTCTTTTTTAAAAGAAGCAGTAGAAGCTGAGGGAACAATTCAGTGGTAAAATACTTGCCTAGCATGCATAAGCCCTGGTATCAAAAACAAACAACATGGTAATGACTCAGTATGTTTTAGCAAACAGACTAAAAACCATCTGATTGTGATTTTAAGATAGGAAAGCTTTTTATGTATGTAAACTATATTTCTATAAAGGTATTAAAATACAGATAATGATGCAGTTGATGGGGGTAAAGATAATGAAAGAAAAGGAAAGGCAAGAGAATGTCATATATAAAGAAGGCTAAAAGAAGGGTCAGCTAAGTGCAATGCAGTATCTTAGACTGGATCCTTGAATAGAAAAAGGTACTCACAAAAAAACAGCATCCAAAACAAAACAAAAACAAAGTTGTAGAGCTACAAATACAGGCTTGAGTGTGTTCACAATTGGCCCACTATAGGACAACACTTTTTTTTTTTTCAGTCTTTTGCTAGGCAGTGGTGGCACACACTTATTTTAAGATTTATTTATTTCATGTATACGAACACTGTTTTCATGAACAGCAGAAGAGGGAATCAGACTCCAATACAGATGGTTGAAAGCCACCATGTGATTGCTGGGAATTGAACTCAGGGTCTCTGGAAGAGCAGCCAGTGCTCTTAACCGCTGAGTCATGTCTCCAGCCCCTAGGACAACACTTCTTAGCTGTGATAACTACAATGGGTTACATAAGATGTGGTCTTTGGAGAATATATCAGAACTCTGCACCATCTCTTACATTCTCCTATAAATCTAAAGTTATTTCTAAAGTAAATTTTAAAACTTCAGCAGCATCAAACATCTTGTGCCCAGATCTGCAGCTCTACACAGGCTTGCTGCCTTCCAAGGGCCCACTATCTATCTGCTTCTTCCAAAAAACCCACTTTTTTTTTTTTCTCTCAGTTCTTGGTCCACATGCTTTGGGAGTTGTCATTTTCCTCCACCTCCCTTGTACCTCTGTTCCTCAGCACCGCACCCCCATCCACACACAAACAGCACAGCTGTCTGAAACACTACCTGTTCCCCATCAAGGCAATGGCACAGAGGTCGCCTTGCTGTACCTGAGGCAGACCAGTAGAAGGCACCACTAAACCTGGCAGCATCAAATCTGCAGCAAACAAAAACAGAACAGCTTACTTAACATCATTAGCATGCTTACTTTATCATAAGCCCTTCCACTTGACAAAGAAACATATATCAGCTTGAGAATCAGCTCTCCATTTCAGGACTCACAAATAGGAGCATTAGGTGCTATTTTCCCTACTGATTTAAAGTAAAGTACATGGCAGTTCACAAACTGCTTTCATATTACTTATAGAAGGCTTACAGCAGAATCAGACATGTCCAGGGAACTCATGGAATCAGCCAAGTGGGAAGAATAACACACACACACAGGAATGCACACAGAAAGGGCAGATACAGTTTTCAACATATGAGCACAAGAAATGAGTAGGAGATTCAGTAAGGTGGCTGATAATTACTGAAGTAATTTCAAGCAATAGCTGGAACACAGAAAAATTCTCTTACCTGCTCCCCTGACCAGTTTTTCGAGTACCAGTGGCCATGTTATAAAAATTGGCAGAAGATCAGGATAGGACCACAGTGTATACACTGTACCAAAAGAGACCAAGAAACACTTATTAGCAAGCACTGCCTGCTGGAGATCTAGAAACACCAAACACTGTGCTCACTTTAATTAGAATTCAGGAAAAAGAAAAAACATTCAGTTCAAAGTTGTAGAGGTTAAAAGAGCCTTGCTTGCTGGGCACATGGTGCACACCTATAATCTCAGCACTCAGGGAGGCAGAGGCAGGCGGATCACTGTGAGTTTAAGGCCAGCCTGGTCTACAAAGCGAGTCCAGGACAGCCAAGGATACACAGAGAGAAAAGAAGAAAAAAAGCCTTGGCAGAGAGACTGCCTTCAGGATCAAAGCAGAGACCTATTGACACCTGGGAACTGGTTTCTGCCGAGAGTTGCTGTTGCACCTGTTGCTCCTCAGGACTACTAGCAGAAAATGGCCACACAGAACTAAAATTCGCAGCAGAAACCAAAGAGGCTTTCACACATAACTTCAGAAGCAAAACAGCCCCAAAACATATAGCCAGTCTGTAAGAAAATTCGAAACGTTCTCCAACCTATATTTTGAGTTCCTATTTTCATGGTAATTGAGCAGTAAAGCTCTTAGAGAAAGAAAGAGTCTGTATCTGTCTTCAGTGTCTTCAGGTACAGCAGTGAACGGGGGTGGGGTGGGGGGGAGAGACGTGAGTAGAGGAAGTGCACTGCACTGTACTGTTGCAGCCGAACTACCTTGCAGCAAAAGCCCCAAGTGACAACGTAGGTGTCAGCTGCCATGAAAAGAAGAAAGCAGATCTGTGGCAAAGATAATAGAGCAGAGAGTCGTAGACAACAAATCAGAGCTTAGGAAAACCCACTGTGAAGCAGCGCACATGAAGTGTGGAACTACCACAGCTGAAGAGGCAACTTCATTAGCTTATCCCCCAGCCTAGGCTTTCTGCCTCGTGTTAAGAAAAAGCCTTTTACAGTTTACAGGTTATTTTCTTTACATGCTCTAAAATTCCACCTTTTGCAACACCTTACTCTCTCCAAATATTCCAAGCTCCTTTATCTCTGAACTTTGCAACTGTCAGTCTTTCTAGTTTTTTGTTTGCTTGTTTGTTTTAGCCCTCTTATGGCAATTTCTGGTTTTGACGGTCTTTCTAGGTCTGAAAAGATCCTTAGGAATAGCATTGGGAATCTCGGTGTTCATTTTATCTGAAAAGGCACGTTAAGGGGTGGGGGGAACAAAAATAAATAAACAGAGAACAACAAGTGTTACACAAGGACTGTAGTCTGGGCATTTATCTTGTTGCCATACCTGTGGGATACAAATTTTTCTCCAGTTCAAACAGGACGGGGTTACCACCGCTCGTATAAACAGTCACTGCGTCCCCTTTGTGCGCATACAACTTCACAATGTTTAGCTCTTCCTTTCCAGGTATCAGTTCGGAGACCTGGTCTGTTCCAAGGGTGGGAAAAGCAGCTGTCACATCAGCCCGAAGCTTTCTCCTGTAGAAAGCACACCAGCACCATGAATACCATCTTCTTGTTGGACATTTAAGTAGAGAAATTCAGAATAATTATAAAAATATAGGCTGAAGAAGGGCTGCCTAGTTAACAAAGCCCTGTTTTCAACTTTCCTATTAGCCTTCTTATTCATTGTGTCACCTATTTCCGCAACTTCCTGGGCATCGGAACACAGCTGGTGACTGAACAATCAAAGTTAGTCTTTGGAAAGTCAAGGAAACCCATCTGATCTCACATGCTCTTCCCACTCCTTTTTTAGACTGGTTGGCAAATCTGTCAACTTATGATTAAAAGGTTACTATGGCAAAAAGTATGACACGTAAAGAAAGCTGGTTTCAAATTCCTGAGGAGGCATCTGTGTCTGCGACAGTGACTGAAAAGGTAATATCTCTTTACCACATCTTCCTTATGCTCTGCCACCACATGCCAGCGGTCTCTGGCCAACAGTAGTCGTTAATGCGCTTTCTCCCTATACTTTTAGTTTTCGGTACACTACCTGAGTTTCCCCATGGGCTCTAAACTCCGTGGAGGACAGGGTCCCTGCATTCCCTCCTTTTACATCTTCCACAAAACTTAGTTTGAGCCCACTACATGCTGACTAAACTTTATTGTTCCAAAGAGCATCTGGAAGATAAAAGAACGCCCCCTACATCTCATCTTCAAAATGTTCCCAACGTTCCTGCTTGGCTCCCTGGGGTCTCCTCTCCATGTGCAACCCTAGATGTGGGCCACGCTAAACTTAGCAAAAGCATTCTCACCTGCCCGATCCCTTGATGGCTGTGTTGGACTTGACCCGAAAGGCCTTAGCGAACATGTCTGCTGGAGTAGCCCAAGAAAGACAAGAGCACAAACTACAAGGACGGTCAGCAAAACGAAAGTGTGGCAACTGCCCGGCCCTCAACCCTGGAGGCAGCCATGCTGAGGCCCGGCGCCAAAAAGCAGCCGGCTAGGAACCCTAAAGAGCGGCTATAAAGCCGTAGCTGTAATGCTGACCCGGCCTAATCCCGGAACTAACGCAGCAGGGCAGGGCGGGGCGAACTCCGGAACTTCCGTTCCCAGGCTTCCACTCCCTTTCGGGTTTCCTGGAAGCATGCTGCTGCCTAGTTAAGGATGCCCAGCTGTGCATTGACTTAAGAGGGGCTTAAGTCAATCCTTTTTGCTGTCCGGTCCGCTCTAGATACATCGCTAAGAAGAAACTGCCACTCTCTTGCACTCTCTCTTGGACTTGGACGTGCTTCAAGTCCG
This sequence comes from Psammomys obesus, assembly GCF_907164565.1. NCBI lineage: Eukaryota > Metazoa > Chordata > Mammalia > Rodentia > Muridae > Psammomys > Psammomys obesus. The sequence continues at coordinate 69,306,197 of NW_026585504.1, read as the reverse complement.
CAAAATTAATTGAATTCATGCAGGTTTTGTTGAATGCTGTTTTTTCCTTTTTAAAAATATGCTTTAACGACTTTTATTTATTCACATCTTCGCACATTATTGTAAACTAAAGGCTTCACCTAGGATTTTCTCCTTGATATTTAATTTACACGTGGTGATAATAGCGACAAGGAATACGCTTCATTCTGGATCCAGGTTTGCGCAGGCGACTAAGTCACAAAGTCAAGATAACAAAGATGGGGCTTCCTAGAGGAAAACAACTGGATACTCTGAGGGCAAGGATTAAAGCACCCGTGTGACCAAATTTCTGTTAAACTAATGTGTGCACATCAGATCTTCAGAACAGGGCGCTTTTATACTGACCATCATCATTATTACTGTAATCTCATCATCCTCATCATCCCTGTTGCTTAACTAATTACATTTTGACTGTCCAAAGAAGCACCTGGCAATTTCTACCTGGCATATACTGGAGCCTAGTTGCTAGTCCCAACTTCTGCACCTTTGACCCTCCAGGCTTTATTGGAAGTACCCTACCCCAAACCAAAGGCAGAGGAGCCGAAAGGAGAGCATTCCCTGTAGCCTCCTCTCCTTGAACTGCTATGTAGCCACACTTCGGATATATACCACCAAGTGTGTGTGATCTGAAGAAAAGCTTTAAGAGAACACTAGAAATATCAAGCTGGGGAGACCATTTTAGAGTGGATCCAAAGATGTCAATTGTCATCCTAAAAATTAATTAATGATCACTAATTAGGAGCCAAGATTCAGGGAATTAGGCACTGCCACACCCACCCTCTGATGGTGCCACCCCTAGGCAGCTGGTCCTAGGTTGTATCAGAAACCAAGCTGATCAAGCCAGTATTCAGCAGTTCCCCCATGGTCTCTGCTTCAGTTCCTGCCCTGACTTCTCTTCAGTGCTGGACTGTGAACTGGAACATATAAGCCAAAGAAACCCTCTCCTTCCAAAAGTTGCTTTTGCTCAGTGTTTTATCACAGTAACACAAAGTAACTAATTCATCCTAGGTGGGTACCTTAACCACATTCTCTGCCTGCATCATGGCCTGCCTTCTGCCTACGATGATTCTAATGCAGGACAGATGGCTGAAAACAAGCCAACAAACCACATCCTTTAGCAACCCCAGTGTGCCTCAAAGTATTCCCAGGCTATTATCTATCTACTCTTGGGTCAAAGTTGCAGTTTTGCAGCAAGGTGAACTTGCATGTCTTTTCGTACTCCCAAACTGCTTACCCCTTTTCTAGCCTTTTTTTTTTTTTTTTTTTTTTTTTTTTTTAGTTTTGTTTGTTTTGTTTTTCAAGACAGGATTTCTCTGTGTGACCTTGGTTATCCTAGACTTGTTTTATAGACCAGGCTGCCCTCAAACTCACAACAATCCAACTTCCTCTGCCTCCTGAGTGCTTGGGACTAATAGCATGCGCCACCATGCCTGGCTTTTATTAGCCTTCTTTTCTTTCTTTTTTATTTTTAACACTTTTTTTTTAAGATTTATGTCTTTATTTTACATATGAGTGCTCTATTTGCATGCACATCTGCATGACAGAAGAGGGCACCAGACCTTATTATAGATGGTTGTGAGCCGCCATGTGGTTACTTGGAATTGAACTCAGGACCTCTGGAAGAGCAGACAGTGCTCTTCACCTGTAAGTCTCACACTCTCTCCAGCCCTTATTAGCCTTCTTAATGCCTCTACTGATACCTAAATTCACCGGAAACATAGATCATTTAGTTTACATTTCATGTGGGATCTATGGTTTGAGAATTCTTTGGTAGATCCTGAAGTTTTTAGGATGAAAGGATGCTTCCATGCTTCAGAAAGAGTATTCATGAGGCTGGAAGCATAGCTCAGTGGTAGAACATAACACACAGTTGTAACATAACTCAAAGAACTGTGAAGTGTAGTGAATTTGGGGGTTGGGCTACGCTTCAATGGTAATGAGCTTGCCTAGTATTTATGAGACTCTGGATTGAATTCCCAGAACTACAAAAAGAAAAAGGGATAGTTAATTTTACTGTATGTAAATCATTATCTTTAAAAGAGAAAAAAAAAAAAAAAACAGGACATGGTGACCCATTTCTGTAAACTCCAAAGAAGGATTACTATAAATTAGGTCTGCCTGGGATACGTATATACCAGCCTTGTCTACAAATAGAGACCCTGTCTCAATAAATATGAAATTGAAAATGAATAGGCTGGAGAGATGACAATGTAGTTAAGATCACTGGCTGCTTTTGGAGAGAACCTCTGTTCAACCATCAATCATTTGTAACTCCAGTTTTAGGAAATCCAATTGCTTTCTTCTGGCCTATGTGGGCACCAGACACACATGTGGGGCACATACATACATGTAGGAAAAACACCCATACACATAAAAAAAACTAAACTTTTGTTTAAAATAAAGAATGAGTTGAAAGACTATTGAAACACAACAGAAAGCTCTGAATGGACATCTCAGTCAGATAAAAACAAACAAACAAACTTGCAAACAAAGGTACTCCCAGTAATACTCTCCATTATTTCACTGGACCCCTAAAGACTCATAAGAGAATTGCCCTCAGCAGTTGTCCCCAGCAGCCTTGGAAGCACAAAGTAGAGAAAAGCTTATTTTAAAGAGATTTGTATGTATGTGTTTGTCTAATACAAAACCACACAGAAGTAAGACATACAGAAGAGCAAAGTTTTTAATTATATTATTGAAATATAACCAATTTGGACCAAAAAGGTACAAGACAGTAGAAAATTTGAAAACAAAACTTTAGGTTCCCAAACCTCTATAAAAAGAAATATTAAAAAAAAAAATTCAGCTGCTAACAAAGGCTATCTTTCATTAGAAAAGGAAGTGTTATTCAGAGTACAGAAGCCACAAAAACCCAAAGAACAGAGCCAAAAATAATCATTCATGCCCTTGAGCCATAATCAAGGAACTGATCCTGCTGGGTTTCATATAATCTATGATCAGTGACAGCTGTGTCCATCCATTTCGTCCCACTTTGGGAGTGTATTTAGGAGTTATGCTATGCCTCTTCTAATTGTATATATTGGGCTTTTCAAGTCACGAACTGTACTGAACGGATGGCAAGATGGCTCGGCACCTAAAACACTTTGCACAAAAGCAAGCATTCCATCCTGAGTTCAATCCCCAGAACCGACGGTGGAAAGAACTGACTTCTAATAGTTGTCCTTAGTCTCCACACTGATACCTGAATATGTCCACATTCATAGACAAAGACACAAATACATACACACACATACACATAGTCACACACCAACACACACACACACATACATATAGACACACACACAGGCAGACAAACAGACACATATACAGACATATACACAGACACATATACACACACAAATGTCTCAGGCCCTTTAGGACTGTAGATAGCACAAAACTGTGCAAAGAGGTAGCAGGAAATTTTGGGAAAGGGGTTTGGGAACAATAAGGACAATTTTAAGGGCTTAGAAGACACAAGACCAGGAATTCACAATGCTGGAAACAAGTGTCACAGAGTGAGTGTCACAAGCTTTTTTGTTTGTTTGTTGTTGTTTTAATATTTATTTTATTTAAGTTTATTTACTTTACATCCCAAGGGTGCCCTCCCCCTCCTCTCCTCCAAGCCTCCCCCAGCACCTTCCCCTCTCCCTTTTCCCCCAGAAAGAGGAGCCCCCTTTAGTTAACCTTCCCCAGCACATCAAGTCACGTCAGGACTGAGCATATCCTCTCCCACTGAGGCCAGGAAAGGCAGCCCTGCCAGGGGGAAGTGATCCAAAAGCAGGCAATAGAGTCCATGTTAGAAACAGATCCCCCTCCCCACAACTGGCCAGGCGACCCACATGAAGACCAAGTCATCTATTGGCCTCATATGTACAGGGGGCCTAGGTCCAGACTATGCATACTCCTTAATTGATGTCTCAGTATCTATAAGCCACCATGAGTCTGGGTTAGTTGTCTCTGTTGGTCTTCTTGTGAGGTTCCTGCCTCCTAAAGGTCCATCTTTCCCCCAACACTTCCACAGAATCTCAGAGCTCCACTCCATGCTTGGCTCCAAGTCCCAATATCTGTCTCCATCTGCTACTAGGTGGAGCCTCCTGAATGACAGTCATGTTGGGCTCCTATCTGCAAGCAAAGCAGATCATCATTAATAGTGTCAGGGGCGGGGCTGGAGAGATGGCTCAGAGGTTAAGAGCACTGGCTGCTTTTCCAGAGTTCCTGAGCACAATTCCCAGCAACCACATGGTGGCTCACAACCACCTATGATGAGATCTGATGCCCTCTTCTGGTGTTCAGGTGTACATGTAGGCAGAACATTGCATACATAATAAAATTAAATCTTAAAAAAAATAGTGTCAGGGGCTGGCTATCATGGGGTGGGTCTCAGGTTTGGGCAATTGTTGGTTGGACTTTCCCTCAATCTCTGTTCCCTTTTTATCTCTGCACTTCTTGTAGGTAGGCTAATTTTTGGATCAAGAGTTTTGTGAGTGTGTTGTTCCTCTCCCTCCACTAGCTAAGAGGTAGTCACTTCAGTCTTCACATCCCCCCTGTTAGGAGTCTCAGCTAGAGTCACACCCATATCCTCCCAGGAGCCTACCCTGTAGCAGGCTTCCAGATTGTCAAAGAGATGCCCTCTCAGTTTCCCTTCTTGTTCCCATCCCTCTCACCTCCCACCCCCATTCTCCCCACATCTGATCCCCACAATTCTTTCCCTCCCCATTCCATCTCCTGCCCAGTCCCCTCTCTTCATCCACTTCTGCTGTCTATGCTATTTCCCCTTCTGTGTTACATTCCGGCATCCCCCTCCCCCATGGGCCCTCCTTGTTACTTTTTACTTGGGGTCTGTGGCTTATAGTATAAACCTGTACTCTAAGTTTAATATCTGCTTATAACTGAGTATATATCCTGTGTATCTTTCTGGATCTGGGTTACCTCACTTAGGATGATATTTTCTAGTTCCATCCATTTGCCTGAAGATTTCATGATTTCCTTATTTTTAATAGCTGAGTAGTATTCTATTTTGTAAATGTACCACAATTTCTTATCCATTCTTTGGTTGAGGGACATCTAATTGAAAAATGGAGTACAGAGCTAAACTGAGAATTCACAACAGAGGAATACTGAATGGCTGAGAAGCACTTGAAGAAATGTTCAACATCCTTAGTCATCAGAGAGATACAAATCAAAATGACTCTAAGATTCCATCTTACACCAGTCAGAATGGCTAAGATTAAAAACTCAAGTGACAACACACACTAGCAAGGATGTAGAGGAAGGGGAACACTCCTCCATTGCTCATGGGAGTGCAAACTTGTACAACTACTTTGGAAATCAATCTGGTGCTTTCTTGGAAAATTGGGAATAGTTCTACCTCAAGACCCAGCTATACCACTCCTGGGCATATACCCAAAAGATGCTCCACCATACAAGGACACTTGCTCAACTATGTTCATAGCAGCTTTATTCATAATAGCCAGAAACTGGAAACAACCTAGATGTCGATCAACGGAAGAAGGGATAAAGAAGTTGTGGTATATTCACAGGTTTTTAATGAATGGCTTATTTTAAACATATATTTAGTTTTGTGATAAATGTATCATCATGCATCATGGTATATTCCACTACAAAGAAACTCATAGCAACAAAATGATTTCAACCTGAACCAACAGCTTTTTAATAAAAAAATTACAACTGATTGCAAGGGCATTTTAATGCCCCCCTGAAAATGCTGTGGTCATTTACTGAATGTACACTTGTTTTATTCAATTTTGTGGTGTTGTGCCTGATTCACGAGATACCAAAAGACCACCAGAAGTCAAGTTCATTGCAAAACACATGAGAATCTTTTTATTACAAGCTAGAGCTTGGGCTTACACCCTTAGTGAAGCAGCAGTTGAAAGTAGAGCCCAGTTCTTAGGATAGGTGGGTGAGTTAAAGCTCCCAGGCCCTCCCAGCCCTCCCAAAGCAGAATTCCTGCCTGGCAAGCATGTATTGGTTGACACACAAAAGCAGATGTTGCATTTTAAACTGATTGGCTGTAGGAAGGCCCCTAAACCATTAATGGTCTGGCTTCCCTTGTTTGGCTGTCCTAGGGGAGAAGGGTGATCTAGGCTGGTTTCCTAGCAACTGTATCTCTAGTGAGCAGGAAAGAATGCAATAAGGCTGGTTCCTTGCCACAGGTGGCTGGATGGGTCTCCACCTGTCTGGCCTTTGTTCAGGTTTGTGCTTTAAACTTTAATCCAATAACCCAAAAAACTAATTTTTAATTCTTTGGTCTCTCATTCCCCCCTTCCCATGATCATTTGAAGACCAAATCATTGGTCTTCCAGATATGAACCCTGCTGTCCTCCAGATTTACCTTTCCATAATGGATCTAAGTACCATTAACTGTATCACTCCCAAGCATTCCTTCATGTAAGCCATCAAGGGATTTAAAATACAAGGCCCAAAGTAAAAATCAAAATGAGTAGGGGTCTCATCAGGGTGAATATATGGATAATAAGCCAAGGAGAACTATCATACCAGGATTTAAACCATCCTCTGGAATCCTCTCTCTTTCTAGCATCTCTCCATGCTTTTTGTTATTTTTGCTAAGTATTTCCTAATCATTCCTCTGTTGTAAGTATCGATTAATATTTACTATTGATATATCTTCTGGTAACACTGCTGTTAGTCCTAAACAGCTGTATACCCAAATCACCACACAGAGACTGGGATTTATTTAATTAACCTAGAACACAATGCTGGGCAACAGTTAGTCCATCCTAAACCTCCAAGCCTTCATAGTTTCCTGATATTTAGATTTCCCACATTATATATAATTTTAGTGATATATTGGGTCCAGTCCATCTCTCCACGTAGTTCCAAAATCTCTCTCCTGCCTCTGTTCTCCCAGCCTCTGCCTCCCACTGCTTCCTGTCCTCTGGCTCCTCCCTCTCTTCCTGCTTCCTTTCCCTTGCTCAACATTGTGGCTAGTTGCTTTATTTTGGCATGTTAACACAAAGTTGAGACAGGTGATCCTTAGAATAAATTTCACAATGCAATGTCTGGATTGAAACCAGAGAGTGGGGGAGAGAAATCAGCATTTGAATGAACAAGGGTAAAGTGTATACATTCCAAAAGAACATTATACCAACATTCCTCTCTAAGGGCTGCACACAGCCCACCTGCTGTAAAAACAACAGATCCAAGCCCCTTCAGTTTTGCAACACTACTTCTGCCAGGGAATCAACATTCTTTTCTAAATGGGTGATTGAGTTCTCAAGGCACTGAATCAATATCTGCCTTTAAGCAGTTATAATTCTGGCTTTGTACTTCCAGTGCTGCAATACTAGTTCTTACTCTAGCTAAGCAGGTCCCCAAAATAATAGCTAATGTCAGGGAGCCCCTTTTGACTAAGCATTTCAGCCTGTTTGGTAGGATAAAGTCCGATGAGCCTCTATCTTCTGTAATTTCTTCAGGCTGACATTGGGACGGAGATATTCAGGACTCAGGAAGGCTAAAAGGCTAGTCAAAAGCTAGGTAACAGAGCACTATCTAATTAGCTGTACAGTTGAAGAGACAGGAAGCCCTCACATAGGCGGGACTGGTTTACTTCAACTTTTTTTAAACATCTTTTTTAAAATATTTTTTTAAATTTTATTTTATGTGCATTAGTGTGACAGTGTCAGACACTTGGGACTGGAGTTATAGACAGTTGTGAGCTGCCATTTGGGTGCTGGGAATTGAACCCAGGTCCTTCTGAAGAACAGACAGTGCTCTTAACCACTGAGCCACCTCTGGAGCCCCCTTACTTCAACTTTAAACAAGTTCAGATTTCAGCTTGCAGTCCATAGCTGATCCCCAAATAGAGTCTGTCAGCCAGGTGAAAATTTGCTGATACAAATTCAGACTAGAGACAGAAGATGAAATTTGTCTAGTAAATGGAGAAAGTGAGGAATCCCACGACCAAGGAAAAAACTCATCTGGGGTTTGAGCTATGACAGATCCAGGTCTCATGACTTTGGTTTCCTAAAACTCATATGAATTTTAGTTTACAAAAGGAAGTATATTAGTATCACTATTGTATTGAGATCCATTATTTAGAAAAAGCAGTTGGCAGGTGTCTACAAGACAGTAGGAGTAAATTCATGTCATTAAATGGGTCAGAGATATACACATTAGACAGATATCTTTACCATGATGAGATGTACCTTTAAGTCTATCTCCAGAAGACAAATAAAAGGAAATTAAAATCTCAAGCTTTTGACTGGATATTAAGCAGTCAGTGCTCCATCAGCTTATCAGAACTCTACTGAACAATGTCAATACTCTGACCTTCTGAACTCTTAAAAGAACATAAGCACAAAAATAGCAGAGAGGGGGGAGAAATCTAAAATATCTGCCATTTTTAATATGCCTTAAATTACTTTCTTATATTATTACAACTTACTTTCACATACCTTAAAATACCTACTTAGACCCTCCAATCTTTCTTGTATTTACCAACTTTGAAGCTCTCAATTTTTTTTATATCCTCATAACTTAAACTTTCATATCCTCAGACCTTATATAAACTTTACATATTTCTATCCAGTTATTCACTGTAAGACACAGGCAGTTAACATGAAGCCTATGATCAAGACAAACCTCTTTGCTTTTCTAAATAAAAGATCTAGTACCTAGTAGTTCTTACTAACTAATGAATTGACCGATGAACAGTGGATCTGATTGTCTGCTCTTTAGCTACAAAGCTACCATAAGCTTAGCTTAGCCATCAGTGTGATTTTCACACTGAGAAGGGTAAATTATAACTAAATGAATCTATGTACCAATCAAAATGACAGAGATGACTATTCAGTCCACTACCTAGGCAGTTGACCCTGGCTTCTGTGGTCTTATGGCATGATGAGCAGAGGCAGTCTGGCCATCAGGTACAGAAGATGAGAGACTGTTTCTGTGGAAAAAAGAGCATGAGAGACTGATCTCACCTTGCCTGCAGCAATGTGAAACAATCAGTCTCCAGCTGCTTTGTCCACAGTTTAAGCTGGGTCCTAGTGGTAGGCCAGTTGGGGCAGTCTTTCCCAGTGGTTAGCATACTACAATCCAGAGTCAAAGTCATCTGTTGTTGTGCCCAAATCTTCTCAGAGACCTTGGGTTGCTACTGCCAGGTTTTTGGGACTTACACAATAAGCTTACACATGATAAAATGCCATATTCCATAGATCTCTGACAAGCTTGAGGGCCAGCATATGAGTTACTCTTTATCTATCTTTAGTTATCTGCTCTAAACTGCTTATTATAAAACCAAACATTATGATCTCTAATTCTGGCCTATTCCTTAGATAAGTGTTTTTTTTTGTTTGTTTGTTTTTTTTTAAGATTTATTTATTATGTATACAATTACTGTCTGCATGTCAGAAGAGGGCACCAGATCTCATTATAGATGGTTGTGAGCCACCATGTGGTTGCTGGGAATTGAACTCAGGACCTCTGGAAGAGCAGACAGTGCTCCTAACCTTTGAGCCATCTCTCCAGCCCTAGATAAGTGTTTTAAGACCATATCTATTTCAAATAGATCTAATAGGCAAACTTCGTATTACCCATCCTAGCTTAACCTTGAAAACATAAACATGAGACTAGGTAAAGTTCAATCTTGCAACCAACTGCAGTCATTAGCATAACTTTAAATATATTTCTGAACTAAAATCAAAGCAAAACTTTTAATCAGATACAGTTCATAGAGGGGCTGGCAAATCTTGCTGATCCTACTATATTGTATTATTAAGACTGAACAGCAAAAAGCTTAAAGGATAAAAGTTTTACTTAGCACTAAACAAGGAACTAAACACAGCTGGCAGCCCTCAGCAAAGATGGCAGTAAAACCATAGTTCCACCCTCTTTATCCCTGAACCAACATTGTGACTAGCCACATGTTGTTACAGGCTGTGGCCAGCAATTTAAAACATAGCCACTAGGTGTCACTGATGTTGCTGCTGCCTCCCCTGGTATATATAGCACTGTGGGACATTTACAGCTTCCCATATCCAATTTTTAACATTGTAATCACATAACTTTTAGAACTAACTGTATAACAGAATAGTATAGAATATTTTTAAACTGTACTTGAACTATTCTGGCAATACCAAACCTATCGGCCAGAAAGAAACAGCATTAATCTGTTCACTCAGGAACTGGCAGCCAGGCACATACTTCAAGTCAGCCTGTTAATATGAATAGACCTTCACAAACCAGGGTTGAATCACACATACAGCATGCTGCAAAACTACAACCTTGAAATATATATATATATTCCATAAAGATGTTATTATGTTATTATGAAATACCTGATAAACTTTTAAATGTTTCATAGCCTTAAACACATTCTTAGAAGAAATCTACTTTTGCAATATCAAAATAAAGTACCCTTTTTAGGAGTGAAATCAGAAAGCATAACCATAGTTTTAAAATCAAAGCCAATTTTTACTAGTATAAACAATTCAATCTCTAAAATCAATACCAATTTAAAATTAGACTTTTCTTAGTCTAAAAGGAAATAGCATGATAAACAAAATTCATTACAACTAAGAGGTAATTTTTTTCTTTGCCTTGCCCCACACTACATGACAGTTTCAAATGGCAGTCATATCACATGACAGGCCACATGGTTGCTGTTTAAAAAACATCTGTGCTTCTAGAGATCTTACAAACATATATGAACACATATATGTTCTAAACAAGAGTTTGAACCTTTAATCATATCCAATAACTGTTAATTTATAACCAAGACATAAGAGCATATTAACAATTTATGATCAGTCATAAATAAACATGTAATGGCCATACATACATTTAACCAAACAGACAAAACTTTTCTTACTCCATCCAGCTGTAATTTCAAGCACTTGGTGCCATCAGGCTGGGCAAGCTCGTGCAGCCCTCCCACCCCTTGCCTGTTCTCTACCTGTCCCACCCTGAGGCATGCTCCCACCAACGACCAGAGGTGCTCCAGCTTGTAGCTCTGGGAGCATGGGGCAGACAAAATCACCATGGTTGCACAGCTGTTTGGTCACCTGCCTACTGAGACCATCATAAGCAAACAAACCCATAAAAGAACAACACAAGAAAATAATGTACAGGTACAATGTGCACAAAGAGAAAGGAAGAAAAAGAAAAAAAAAAAAAACAACTCAGAACAGTGGCCTTTCTCTCGATGGGCCCTCCATCCTGTTCCATTAGGGGTGGTCTGCCCCAAAATCAGACTCCACCCAACTACACCAGCCTGTCATTCTGCCAGACCAGAGACCAGAGAGCAGTGGCAGAGGTGCCAAGCTGGAGTTCCACATACTGTAGTCATCCCTTGGCACCTCCCCGACTGAGCAACAATTAAGTCTAGGTGTTTAGAAGGAGTCTGTCCCATGTTATATGTCATCTGAGTCTCATCCAAAGAAATGAGAACAGTTACCACCACCAGACAGATAGACAAAACACAAAGCCAAACAACAGATTCTGCCAGGTGAGTGGGTAAGAACCCAAAACCAGTATGTTGGCAGCACTTCCTGTCTCTGTGAGAGTGGCCCACTTTCTTCTTGGCTTATCAGACAGACTTGGGACCCTGTGTCCCTCAAAGTGCTGTTGGGAAGCCCTATCCTCCAACAGCAATGTGTCCGTGGTCTGTCAACTAATCAGCTAGTGTACTATCTTTGCAACTGTTCCCTGGACGCCCACTGCGCACCACCTTGAGGTCTCAAAAATGACAGAATGACAGAGCAGAGACACAGAACTTGGCCAAGACAAAAGCACTTACCCAGGGTTCCAATCCTGTGGCTCAGGGGTCCTGGGGGTGGGTGGGGGCTTGGGGATCCCAGACGAGCCCGCAAGTATGTTGTGCCCGATTCAGGAGACTCCAAAAGACTGCCAGGAGTCAAGTCCATTTCAAAACACATGAGGATCTTTTTATTACAAGCTAGAGCTTGGGCTTACACCCTCACCGACGCAGCTGTTGAAAGTAGAGCTCCGTGCTCAGGGTAAGTGGGTGATTTAAAGGTCCCAGTCCCTCCCAGCCCTCCCATAGCAGGAGAATTCCTGCTTGACAAGCATGTATTGGTTGAAACACGAAAGCAGATGTTGCGTTTTAAACTGATTGGCTGTAGGAAGGCCCCCAAACCATTATGGTCTGGTTTCCCTTGTTTGACTGTCCTAGGGGAGAGGGGCGATTTGCTTTGGTTTCCTAGCAACTGTATCTCTAGTGGGCAGGAAAGAATGCAATAAGGCTGGTTCCTTGCCACAGGTGGCTGGATGGGTCTCTACCTGTCTGGCCTTTGTTCAGGTTTGTGCTTTAAACTTTAATCCAATAACCCAAAAAACTAATTTTTAATTCTTTGGTCTCTCAGTGGTACTGGAAATCTAAAGCAGAGCCTTCTGTGTGCTGTGCAGATATTGTACTATTGAGCAACAGTCCAGATTCCTGTATTTTTTTTTTCCCTAAGATCCTGGGATAGTTGCATTGAAAACATTTATTACAGGTGCTTTAGTTTTCCTGTATACTAGACCTGGCTTCATAAGGCAGGCAGACATCTCAGATGACTTGGCTAGTACATGGTAGGATTCTTGTTTTATATTTTCAGAGAGAGATAATGATTTTGAACCACTCTTTCTTTAAAATATTTTAATTTATTATTCAGTAAATTCATACATGTATCCAGTGTATCTTTAAAATATAACTTTAGATTCATCTTATGCTGTATATGCGTGTATATCAGTGCAGTACATGTGTGCCTAGTACTCTCAGATGTCAGAAGAGGGCATCAGACCTCCTGGAACTAGAGTTATGGATGATCATAAACTGCCATGAGTGTGCTGGGACTCAAACCCAGTTCTCTGCAAGAGCAGCTAGTATGCTTTAACCACTGAACCATCTCTCCAGCCCCTATCCATTGTATCTGATCATATCCAACCAAAATCCCTCCTCCTACTCCTTATTCCATCAAAACTTTGTCCTACAACCTTCATGTACTTTTATTTAACACTTGTCAAATATATTTCCCACATGTGAAAATATGAAACACTTTAACCTTGCACAAAAGCCATATTTTCTTATTGTCTTGCTTCAATTTCTGTAGATGTGCTGCTGAAATGATGTGGAACTACAGTTAATGCACCTTCTCGAGAGCTGGACGGCACAGGGCAGTTGCTTAGTGAGGATGTGGTTGTTGTTACAAAGCTGGTTCTTTGAATAAATACTGAAATGTACTTCGGTCACTAAGATCAGAAAGTCATGAAGTCTAGCGCCCTCAAGGAATTCTCCCTCCCTTGACCATGGAAATAACCTGCTAATGACAAAGGTGGCCTCTGTGTCCACTCCCCAACCCTTAGGGCTGAGAAGCAGAGTAGATAGTCATCAGCTTGCCTCTGGAAGATATGTCATAAAGACAGAACGGAAGGTGCAGTAATTCACAGCGAGGGACCAAACATGTGTAGGCAAGTCCCATTCACCTCTTTCCCGGAGTAGTCTGAGGAGTTCACCTCTCAGAAGTCCTAAGGGCAGGATCCTTTAGTAGAATGCTGTAATCTTGGAGCTTGGAGGCGCCTTTTGTTGCCATGGAACTCTGTCTTGAAACAAACGATTCAAAGAGCCCAAACAAAATCCCCTTATGGAAAGCAAGACTGCAGTCGTTGTGGGTGAAGGGGAGGCAGACAGAAGAAGCTATTTAGAAACTTGTAAAAAGGTCATCATGGAAGAAAACATTTTTTACTTATATCACAGAGTGGCTAAAGCAACACTGATCAAAAGAAAGTAAAGTGTTCTAAATGGACAGGTTCTTAGCTGTAAAGAGGGTGTGGATTTTCAGAGACAGAACAGAGACTGTGACTTCTGGAAACACAGGAAGGGGCCTTGGTTGGAAATTTTGCTCTTTGAAATAACTTCCAGCGTACACTAGGCGGCGTGCCCGTCAGACGAGCGAAAGAACCTTTGGCTTTTCTGGTGGGTCTAATAGACCTACTATTTTGCAGCATTTGGAAATCTTAGGGTACCACGCACAACACAACCACACCTCTTCTGTGGCTTAACCGCCTTCCTTTTCACTTCCATTCCAACTATCGAAGTAGGCTTAACACACTGAACTTTTCAGAAAGTGTGAGGTACGCTTTCACACATTAAAGTTGAGCAGAACTTCCCAAGGGGTCTGCTGAGCAGGAAGCCTCCGCTGCTGATACTCCCTGGCTTGGTTTCACTGCTAGATGTGTACGAAGAAGCGCAGCTTCTTTGGCCTCAGTTTACTCTTCCGCAAAAAGTATACGAAAGCGCTACCGTAAGCAATGCCCGCCCCTCGCTTCACCTCCTCCCCGCCCCTTCTTCGGCGGCGTTGCGCAGGCGCCGCGAGGCGTGCGGGGTTGCTAGGCGACGCGGCCGCTCCCGCGCGGTCTCCTGGCGGACGGCGCGAGCTGAGAGCGGAATCGCGGCTTGTAGCGGAGCCAGGAGGTGCGGTGTTAGAGGCGACTGTCCCGGCCAACCGCCGCCGCTGTGCCCGCGGGGCGAGCTCGCGATGGGAGGCGCAGCCTGCGAACGCGGGAGGAAGGACGCGGCGCTGCCGGGAGCCGGGCTCCCGCCGCCGCAGCGGAGGTAACGGCGCCCGGATGGGAGCGAGGTCCTTGCGGGTCTGGGCTGCCTGTCCATCAGCGCATCGAGCGGGAAGGGCGGGGGAGGGCGGGCGTGCGGGCGGCGGGGCCTCGGGGGAGCGGAGCCCGGGCTGGGACCCGTGCGCCAGACCTGTGAACCGCGCCCTGTTGCTCCGAGAGTCCGCCGAGCGCGTCCTGCCCCTGGGGTGGGAGAGCTGAGCCCCGGGATCTTGCTCACCATCTGGCTTTGTGAGGGTTCCCTTTTTCAAACCGAAACCCTCATGGGTCCTTCGTGCCTGGCTGTTGCTCTGCAGATGCGGTGCTGGTCCTTGTCAGAGGCCAGTCCCATCCAGAAAAATTGGCTTCTGTTATCGAAACGTCAACATGTACTTTTTTAGAAGATATTGCGGTTTTTGTGTGTGTATGTGTGTTTAAGCCCCCCCCCCTTTTATTTCTTTAATACTTCTGTTAAACTCCGGAACTAATTTAATAAGACAGATCCCAAAAGTGACTGAAATAATCCAAGATATATATTTTTTAAGACAATGAAAAACGTTACCTAGTCATGGTTGTGTTCGTAGTGTATCATCTGAGATGACAGCGTGAAATGCTGACGTGTATGACCGGGAAACCCGTAGTCTCGGTAGCAGATAAAATGCATTATTTAAGGCCATATTGTGGATTTAGTAAATCCTGCCCATTGTTTGTGTGCCTTCTCAGTGGGGGATCCACAGTGTAAAAACAGCCTCCATCCCCGCACTCCTTTAGCATGTTTAACCCCCCCCCCCACCAATCTACCAGGAAAGGAAGTGGGAACCAAAGAGAGAGTGGGTACATTTTGTAATTTACAGCATCGGGTTCCTGTTGCCTGCATTCCCTCCCCACCCCCCCAGGTTAGCTGTAAGTAGGTACATAAGGAAATGAAGAGAAGACAGCCCTAAAAGGTCTTTTAGAGAGTGTAGACTGAATCTTCTCTTCCCATTTACCTGTGAGGCAGCTTAAAGAGGGGAAGGCAGCACAGCCAGGTAGAACTGAAATTAGAATACAGGTCTCAAAGACTTGGAGAAAACAAATACCTCTGTCATGTTTATTCCCTTCTGATTTTAGGTTTCCTACTCAAATTACTCTTCATTTTCAAGTAGTATGTTAATTGATGAACCCTCACTTTTTGAACAACATTCAGAAAGTAAGATTTGTTGTAATTATTTTGCTTGCTTACTTATTTGTTTGTTTGTTAGAGAGAGGGCGCTTTATTATGTAGCTCTGGCTGTGCTGGAACTCACTCTGTAGACCAGGCTGGCCTTGAACTCACAGAAATCCACCTGCCTCTGCCTCCAGAGTGCTGGAATTAAAGGAGTATGCCACCACACCAGTTTGTTGTAACTATTTTAAAGTTTGAGTCTGGAAATATTTTCCTTTCTTTAAAAAGAAGGAGACCAGCATGGCGGTGCATGGGTGGAGGTGGGTAGATCTGTATGAGTTTGAGACCAGTGAGTTCCAGAACAACCAGGGCTATGTAAGAGACCCTGTCTCTCAAAAAAAAAAAAAAAAAAAAAAAAATTAAAGATGGAAAAGAAAGGTTGGGATCCTCCACCCACTGCCTGTTGTGTTTGTGTGCGGTGTCAGAAGGGGATAAGAAACAGTTAAGGCCTGGGATGTTTTGAAAATGCAAGCTCATTTTGTTTAGTTAGTAACCGGTTTTATCTGTAACCCTTTCTTCTAGGTTGGGGGATGGTGTCTATGATACCTTCATGATGATAGATGAAACCAAGTGCCCACCCTGTTCAAACACACTCTGCAATCCCTCTGAAGCACCTGTCTCCAGAAGACTAAATGTAAGTAAAGGAAGTGATGCTTTTGTGAGATTGTCTTGAGAAAGAGGTAGGGCTTCTTAATGCTTAGTTCTGTATCGCTGGCAGCACAGGCTTCCTTTTGTTGTTGTGAATTGTTTGTTTGTTTGGGGGCTTTATTTTAAGGGGTTTCTTATTGTTTGTTTTGGCAGAGTCTCAGTATGTAGTCCTGGCTGGCCTGGAACTCTATATAGGCCAGGCTGGGATTCAAACTCAGAGATGCACCTGCCAGTGTCTACAAACTGCTGGTAGTAAATGGGTATGCCAGTGTGCCCTGCTTGGTTTGTGTTTGATTTCTCCTGATTTGGGGAAAACAGTTCCTGTAGTTTGAGTTGGGCTTTTGGGGACAGTTTTGATTTGAGGTCTCCCCTCTCCTTATAATTTCTACTGGGGTACATATGATGCCCCTATATAGGGGATTTTTCTTTTTAGAGCAGATGACATACATAGAGTACTACAAAAGCTTCTTTTAACAGAAGCAACAGGGGAAAAGAATGTCAGAATTCACAATCAGCTCAGAATTCCCCTGAAGTCCTATCGGGTCAAATCCTTTTAGGAACTCCATACCCTTAGCTTTCGCCACTGTTTTGCTTAAGGTAGTAATGAGATGAATTCACAGTCTGAGGGCATATTTAAATAGTAGAGCAGAGTCTAGACAAGTTCCAAGGCAAGGAGATGCTGTCTATGACTTTAGAATGTGCTACAGTGTGTTGCCTAATGAGCCTTCTGACTAGCTGAGTTGATGCTTTGCACTTGTCACTTTCATGGTTCCGATTGCAACCTTTATTTGTTCCTCATTTTGCTTTCAAAATATTGCATTTATTGTGCACATTTTGTGTGTGTGTGTGTGTACACGTGCACACACATCTTACACATTTTTTTCCAGACTTGGTGGCAAGCCTCTTTACCACTTTCAAGGCTAAATATTACAAAGCATGGTCTAAAAATATTTGGAACTCTGGTCACACTATTTTTTACCTCTTCTGGAGCACCGTGGGAGTTCTTTCCGTCCCTGTGAGTTTATTTCTGTGGTTTCTGAAACCTCTGAGAAACCCAGAACCATCTCTGTGGTGACCATTGTATGTCCTGGCTCCCTGCTGTCAATCAGCACAACATTACATTAAAAACTTCCTGCAGTTGAGCATCTGGTACAAACCTCATTTAACTTTTAAGTCAAAGTTGGGCCTTGCTGATCTCTATCCAGTTTGTCACTCAAGTTGTATTTCAGGATCAAGTTAATTTCTTACTGCATGTTGTTCAGAGTAACAGTTATGGGGAAACCCTAAGATTTTAGATTCTGATCCAACATGTCATTGCAAGGTTTTTTGTTTGTTTTGTTTTTCTCACTTAACAATTTTCTTGTGTGTGTAATATACATGTATGCTCTTCTGTCTTATTTTGGGAGGCAGGATCTCTTGGTCAAGAGCTCTCAGAAAATGACTAGTCTTGCCAGCCAGCTTGCTCTGTTTCTGCCTCTGAAGCTGGAATTAAAGGTGGATCCTATGCCCACCCAATGCTGACACGGGTTCTAAGCTTTGAACTCCGGGCTTCGTGCAAACACTTTCACCACTGCCCTGTCTCCCCAGCCCCTGCTATCTGCAAACTTTGCTGGAAACATGCTTTTTGACTCCCTGGGAGCATGTACAGCCCATAGTGCTATGATGCCATCCGGTGTGCCCATTAGTCTTTGAACAACCAGCCACAGAGCTTTTCATGGTAATTTCACATGCTCATCTAAGCTGTAAATTGTCAGGCTAAAGGCTTTTATTGAACTAAATTCTTCCTTGAAGAGATTTAAGATCAGGAGCTGGTAGAAGGTAGGAGTTTTGTGTTTGTTTGTTTGTTTATTTACAGTGCTGTGTGGGTATTGAACCCATGACCTCATACATGCTAGGCAAATTCTTTACCAACTGAGGTATATCCTCTGCTCCAAAGGGTAGGTTTTAATATCTGGATTAGAAGATTATTCATTCTTAATTTCCTAACAACTTTAATGATTCAGTTAATCAGCACATTTTATTTAAACAGTCTGCTTTTCTCATTAATGTTGTATGCTAAGCATTCTTAAGAAATAAAACATGGTAACCTTCATTTGATTTGTGTCTTGTACATAACTGCATGGCTAACAAAATATTTGGTTGAGTCCATTGTATACCTTTCTTTTTCTGTCATTTTTGTTGTTGTTTTGTTTGTTTGTTTGTTTGTTTGTTTGTTTGAGACAGGGTTTCTCTGCATAGCCTTGGCTGTCCTGGAACTCATTTTATAGACCAGGCTGGCATCTTAGAGGTCCGCCTACCTCTGCCTCCCAAGTGCTAGGATTAAAAGTGTGCACCACCACTACCTGGCTTGTATACCTTTCTGATTATCATGGCTATAATCCTAGACTAGAAAGATATAATATTTTGTAACTATTAACATCTTATATATGAATACTGTTGTCTTAGTTAAAGTCTCTATTGCTGTGAAGAGACACTGTGATCTTGACAACTCTTATAACAGAAAACATTTAATTGGGGTTGGCTTATAGTTTCAGAGGTTTAGCTCGTTGTTGTCATGGCAGGAAGCATGGATGCACACAGGAGCATGGTGCTGGAGGAGCTGAGAGTCCTACGTCTGAATCCACATGCAGCAGGAAGAGATCGTGATACTGGGCCTGGTTTGAGATCTGAAACTGCAAAGCCCACCCCCAGTGACACACTTCCTCCAACAATGCCACACTTCCTAACAATGCCACTCCTTATGTGCCTGTGGGGGCCATTTTCATTCAAACCACCACAACTGTAGATTGATTTAAAAAAAAAAAAAGGAATGTTGTTTTTTGTTGTTGTTGTTTTAATAGGACAGAAGACTTGGCATATAAATGATTCATGTCAGGATTTGAGATTTATAAGAAAGGGAAGCATGGTAAGAAAAGAGTTCCCTCCCTGTGTGGAAAAATCCTTGATGGGCTTCCCCCAGTTTGTTGGAGATTTGAAATTTGATCATCTGTAGTGGACTACATTTGAACTATACACTGTCCTGCAAGCCACACTTCAGGAAGGATATTACTTGTATCCCGAAGAGTATGTGAACAGGGTGATGAGAGAGCCTAGCTGGTACAGGTGAGGCCAAAGGAGGAGATGAAGATGGTGCCTACAGAAGAATTGCAGGGCAAGGACAGGTCAGCCTTGTTCACATTCCCAGGGACGTTGATATGAAATGTAGATATGTCTTGTGAAATTCTTGATGGTAAGTAGGACTTAATTTGCCCAGAATGCAGGTGAGGCTCATATGTAAGGAAAAACTAGGAGTCAAGAGATCCCAATGACATTCCGAGTTTTGTTAAAATAACTCTATGGAGATGAGAACTCTGCTAAATATTTATTCTTGGTAACTTGCAGTGGCAGAGACTCTATCTTTATCACACACAGAAGTGGAGGCCTCTAGAGGCAGTGCAGCCTTTCTTTAGGCAGAGAAATTTCCTGGGTCTCCAGGACCACAGATACTTGTCCCGTCAGTATTGTGGTGATGACTCCTAGAGAGTCATTCCTTTCATTAAGGCATGATTCTTTGTTAAAGTCTGAATATCTCTGGAAAGGTAACATTAAATTGCATAGCAAGCAGAAGGTAGGCTCAATGAGAGGCAGAAAGTGGGTTAAGAGTTTCAGTTGCTGGGCCCTTCTTTGGGCAGATGCTTAGCTAGACATTCAGTAGAGGGAACCTGTAATATAGAAGAAGCCTCCACTGGAAGGAGAGAAAATCAGCAGGGGAAAGGGAGAGAGAGTACGGGGTGGGGTGGGGTTGGGGCAGGGCTCAGTCACATTCTGAGGATTTTACATAGTGGTAGCTGCTGTTTTGAATATGTTCTATAGTTTGTGAGAGCCTTTCATGTTTTGATTCCCACAGTGTGCTGCAAGTAGGTATTATCTACCAAGAAACAGAAGTTATGAAAGGTTCAAGTAAAAATTCCAGGTCATAGAGCTTTAAGTGGTGCAGCCCAGGCCCAAGCACAGTCCTTCTGACTTTGTTTATTTCTACAATGTATTCCAAAGAGTTTAGCATTGAATATTTAGGTGTATTAAAATTATATAGTAAATGAGTTTAAATACAGATGTTCATTTAACTAAAGCCAAGCCATTATTCTTTGCTTAGCTCAGCCTTTTAGATAGACTAAACTTATTTTTTCTTTATGAATGATCTGTCTGCATGTACATCTGAAAGTTAGTAGAGAGTATCACACCCCATTACAGATGGTTGTAAGCCACCATGTGGTTGCTGGGAATTGAACTCAGGACCTCTAGGAAAAGGAGACAGTGCTCTTAACCACTGAACCATCTCTCCAGCTCCTAAACCTCTTAAGAGTACTTGTTTTAGCAGGATGCAGTAGCACACACCTGTAATCCCAGCACTTGGGGAGGCAGAGGCAGATGGATTTATGTGAGTTCAAGGCCAGCCTGGTCTACAGAACAAGTCTAGGACAGTCAAGGCTACACAGAGAAACTCTGTCTTGAGAAGCAAAAAAAAAAAAAAAAAAAGGTACTTGTGTTTTAGTCTAGAGGCCTAAGTAGTGAATAGTAGATATTCTGGTGGATGGAAAGGGGGAACTCATGTTTGGTCTTTTCTTTCTTCCTTTCGGTTTTTCAAAATAGGGTTTCTCTGTGTAGCCCTGGCTATCCTAGAACTCACTCTGTAGACCAGGCTGGCCTGGAACTTACAGAGATCTGCCTGCCTCTGCCTCCTGAGTGCTGGGATTATAAAGGCATGCATCGCTGCTGCCAGGCTACTCTTCTGGTTTTTCATTTCTACAAATGAGCTGGCTCTGTGGGTAAAGGCTCTTACTAGCAAACATCCCCAGTCCCTGGGAGCCATATAGTAGAAGGAGAGATCTGGAAAGTGTTCTGTGACCTCCATATGTGTCAGGGCGCATGCCTTCCTTCCCCCAAGAAACAGTAAGTATAGTAACAGTGTGAGACTAATTAGTATGGCACTACAGAGAGAAGACTCAGGTTCGGTTTTGAAGGCATATAGGATATGAATGGATGGGGAGAAACTGAAGGAGTCTCAGTTCAAAGTTTTAAGAGAAGGAATGTAGCCTATTGAAGGGCAGTAAAAATGTCACCCTGTCTTGAACAAAGCTGGCCACATGAGGGACTGGTGTGGGTGTGACCAGAGAATCCAAGGCTTGATGAAATGCATCTCCAGGGACTGTTGCTTTTTTATTTCTGGTTTGGAGCTTTGTTCTCTCTTTCTCTCTTCCTCTCTCTCCTCTCCCTCCCCTCCCTCTCTCTCCTCTCCTCTCTTTCCCACGCCTGTCTCTGTCTGTCTCTCTGTCTGTACGCATGCATGGTATATGTATGTGATGTATTTGTATGTGCATATATACGTATGCATGCCTAGGAGTGTGTGAGCCTGTGTACATACACTTTGAGAGGTCAGAGGAGAATGTCACCTGTGCTGCTCCACATTCCTTTAAGATAGGGTCTCTCACTGAATCTAGAGCTAGTCTGGCTTTTTGTCTCTGTCCCCACAGCACTGGGGTTACAGGCAACTTCTTACATAGGTACTAGGATCTGAACTCTGTGGTTGCTGGGAATTGAACTCAGGACCTTTAGAAGAGCAGCCAGTGCTCTTAACCCCTAAACCATCTCTCCAGCCCAAGTCCTCAGTCTTGTATAGCAAGCTCTCTTACCACTGAGCTTAAAAAACCTCTGTTTGGGTTTTTTAACTTTAAAATAAATGTGACTGAAGTGTGTTGGTATTGTTCAGTCAGAAAGAAGGCCCCTTTGCCTTCCTAGTGTTTCTAGTGCTGTTAACAATACGTGTGTTTCTCTTTGTAGATTACCACTGAGCCATTAACAAGAGATCCTACTCAGCACTTCTCGAATGAGATGAAGGTAGAACAGCTGTTTCAAGAATTTGGCAACCGAAGATGCAATATTCTTCAGTCAGATGGCATCAACAACGCCGAAAAGTCCTCTCCTCCTGTTTCTCAGGGGAAAAGTTCAGAGATCCTGAACCCAGTGAAATCCAGCAGTACATCCAAATCGCTTAAAGTGCTGCCGCTGACTCCTGAGCAAGCCCTGAAGCAGTACAAACACCTCCTTACTGCCTATGAGAAGCTGGAGATCACCAGTTACCCAGAAATCTACTTTGTGGGTCCAAATGCCAAAAAGCGGCAAGGAGTTCTTGGTGGCCCCAATAATGGGGGGTACGACGATGCAGACGGGGCCTATATTCATGTGCCTCGAGACCATCTCGCTTACCGCTATGAGGTGCTGAAAATTATTGGCAAGGGGAGTTTTGGACAGGTAGCCCGTGTCTATGATCACAAACTTCGACAGTACGTGGCCCTAAAAATGGTGCGTAATGAGAAGCGCTTTCATCGCCAGGCAGCTGAGGAGATCCGGATTTTGGAGCACCTTAAAAAGCAGGATAAAACTGGCAGCATGAATGTTATCCACATGCTAGAAAGTTTTACCTTCCGGAACCACGTGTGCATGGCCTTTGAGTTGCTAAGCATAGACTTGTATGAGCTCATTAAAAAAAACAAATTTCAGGGTTTCAGCGTCCAGTTGGTTCGAAAGTTTGCACAGTCCATCTTACAGTCCTTGGACGCACTCCATAAGAACAAGATCATTCATTGTGACCTGAAGCCAGAAAACATTCTCCTGAAACATCATGGACGCAGTGCAACCAAGGTCATTGACTTTGGGTCCAGCTGTTTCGAGTATCAGAAGCTCTACACATATATCCAGTCTCGCTTCTACAGAGCCCCAGAGATCATCCTGGGGTGCCGCTACAGCACGCCAATTGACATATGGAGTTTCGGTTGCATCCTTGCAGAACTTCTGACAGGACAGCCTCTGTTCCCCGGAGAAGACGAAGGAGACCAGTTGGCTTGCATGATGGAGTTGCTAGGGATGCCACCACCAAAACTTCTGGAGCAATCCAAACGTGCCAAGTACTTCATTAACTCCAAGGGCTTGCCTCGCTACTGCTCCGTGACTACTCAGGCAGACGGGAGGGTTGTGCTCGTTGGGGGTCGCTCACGCAGGGGTAAGAAGCGGGACCCTCCAGGCAGCAAAGACTGGGCAACAGCGCTGAAAGGCTGTGATGACTACTTGTTCATAGAATTTCTGAAAAGATGCCTTCAGTGGGACCCCGCTGCCCGCCTCACCCCAGCTCAAGCATTAAGGCACCCTTGGATTAGCAAGTATGCCCCACGACCTCTCACCATAGACAAGGTGTCAGGGAAACGGGTAGTTAATCCTACAAATGCTTTCCAGGGACTGGGTTCCAAGCTGCCGCCAGTTGTTGGAATAGCCAGTAAGCTTAAAGCTAACCTAATATCTGAAACCAGTGGTAGTATACCTCTGTGCAGTGTGTTGCCAAAGCTGATTAGCTAGTGGACAGCTCAGAGATGCATATATATGCATTTTTAATTACCTTTGAAACATGCAAATGGAAAAAAATGGAAGCCCATTCACTGACGGATATGTTTTTGTTAGACTAAAAATTTTTTTAACGAGGCAGAACATTTTTATATGACTATAAAAAGTCTTCAAGGGCTAATTGTCTAACCAGCTTGTATTGGCCATCTGGAATGTACATTAAATGACTTTTCATAGGTCAATGCATCTTTGTCATTCTCGTCAAGAGGTACTTCAGCCTGTCTACTACTCTCTCAGTTTAAATCTCTTTCAAGATAGATTTTTAAAATATTTTTATTTTATGTGCATTGGTCTTTTGCTTACATGTATATGTGGGTGAGGCTGTCAGAGCTTAGAGTTACAGACAGTTGTTAGTTGGGTGCTGGGAATTGAACCTGGCGCCTCTGGAAGAGCATTCAGTGCTCTTAACTGCTGAGCCATCTCTTCAGCCCCTAGATAGAAGATATTCTAAAAATATATGCTGACTATTTCTCACCCTCAGTGTCTATTCTGGAGGGTAGTTTGGGGTGTGGTAGGCATGGATGTAAGGCAAAGCTAGAGTTCTTACCCAGCAAGCAATTCTGTGGGCTCATTCTAGGTGGAAAGACTCCCAGAGGAATACGGGTAGCTGTTTGTCATCTGGGCAGCTGTCACTGCTATTCAGTTTTTACTTCTCTGGTCATAGTGTTTAGTTCATTGTGTCTTCTGATTTTGTCTTTTCTTATCTTGCCTCTGACTTATATTGTGGGGACCCAGTGGTTCCCAGATCTTAACAATGTACTACATAACCCTGTAGTTACTGCTGTGCTTTGGTAATTTCCCCCAAAGGCCAGTGTGTTAAAGGCTCTCTCCCCAGCACTGTGGGGAAGTGCTGCAATCCTTAAGAGGTGGGCCTTAGAGTTAGGTGTTGGGTCATTCATTGTGAAATGAGTAATGTGTTCTTAATGGGGACTGGAGCTCTTTTAATTCCTGGCCATCAAGTGAATGGCCCTGCTCTTCCATACACTGCATTGTGATGTGATGTCACAGGCTTAGGACAACAGGGCTGGTGAGTCAACACACTGAGACCTCTGAACACAATAAAAAAGCTTTCCCCTGTATTAAGTTCATCATCTTAGGTATTTGTTACAGCAATAAAAAGCTAACCCATACTGATTTTAAAGCCAGCTCATGCATCTGTCCTCTGCTATCTCAAAAGAAGCTAAATTTATGTCACAAATGACCCAGAGCATCAAAGGTAGAGTCATCCTGAAAACTTATAGTCCCTTCCTTGATCATCAGTGGCTAGACTACTTGCTGCATTGTCATGGACTCTGGACTTTATGATGGTGGTCTCTGTCAGGTAAGCTCACAGAAATACGCCACTTGCACGGTAATGTTCCGCGCTCTTACTCTGAACTTCCTGTGCTTCCCTGGATTCTCAGTGAACGCTCATTATAGGAAACTATCTGAAGGTCCAAGAATGTGATCATCTGTGTTCCCTTCAGCATCCTTCCTTTCCCTCTGAGATTTAAAGTTAAGTGGCAAAAGCTGGTAGTGCCACATCTCTCACTGGAAGGGTGTAGAGGAGACAGGAACTCTCACGGCTACTAGCTTTGTTTTAGTTTTTCCATCCCACCTGTTTCCTGTGGCCCTTGGGAATGCGTCTGGCTGCTGTGAACATTATGCCTCAGAGCAGCGGTTCTCAATCTTGAAGGGTTGAGACCCCTTTGTGGGCCAACCGATTCTTTGATGTGGGTCGCATATTAAATATCCTGCATATCAGATATTTACGTTATGATTCCTATCAGTAGCAAAATTACGGTTACTAAGTAGCAATGAAAATAAATTTATGGCTGGGGTCACCACAACATGAACTGTTCTAAAAGATCGCAACGTTAGGCAGGTTGAGAACCACCGCCTCAGAGTATATTGCTGTCTGCCAGTGTACTGGAGTGACCCAATTCAATTGTTCCTTTTCCTAGCACCAAGGCCAGAGGCAGGGCACTGAGACAGGCTAGAGCCACTTAAAAGGAGAAAGTCTTTGTACTTTGGGCACTAGATTAAAAACTTTACTCCTGGTTTACAGGAGGCAGTCCACAGCTCCTTGTAACAGACTGGATTCTCTGATTTGCTGGAGAAGTTTGGTCTCCTGTGTTATCTACATAGAGCACATGGTGAGGTCGTTTTGCCTGTTGTTATCAGTGTGGAAAACCTGTTCTCCCAAGTAGACAGCTGAAAGGGTCACAACCCCAAGTGACACATTGGATTTTGACGTTTGTTTGCAGGAGCAGCCTTTGCCAGCCAGCAGAATCTGAACTTGAGAGAGGAAGCTGTGGCTGAGGCTGGCAGGCGCCCTGCCTGTGTGGTGGTGAGCTCACTGCAGCTGGGCTGAGTGGAAGGGTAGAGACAGCCCAGGCATTACAGAACCTGTAGAAAGCTCTGAAAAGGTGAATGGATCCATTTCTCTGTAAACTTGGCAACCACGAGCATGACGGACAGCAGAGTCATTGGCATTGGCCGGCCTGACTCCTGCAGTGACTCAGGTTTGGGGAAAGTAGGCTATTTTTTATACACAGAACTGGCTGTCCTAATGAATTGAAGGAGGTTTGCAGGTGTTTTGAGAAGCTGTTACTCTGCCGCTGGGCCCCTTCCCTGTCCAGCCACAATGGTGAGGGACTGCCTTACATTGTTAGATTGTTCTCTGGCAGTTTTTGTTTTTACAGCCGTTTCAGTTAAATGGATCAAGTTGGTTGCCTTGCTGATTTCTAAACTAACAAAAATCAATTCAGTCTCCCAGATTGTTACCAACACAATAAATGACTTCAGTCAGGAATTCTGTTTTATTATTTCTGAAGTACTTTTTTTGTCTTTTCATGGGGGGGACTTAGCTAATTCACCTCCTCTTGGGTGATTGATTAGACAACTCCCCTTTGTCTGTTTTGTGCTGCCGTGAAATGCACGCAAGCTTCATACGACAGGTATGTCCTGACCATGTACAGACCATACACATTCATCTTCATGACTGGGCTCACTTCTCATAAGTTTAATGACACACTGATGTCTTCTTCAGGGAATGGGGTAATCAAATAAGAATTGGAACATCTCTGAGTTGAGGCTTAACCACTGTGTCATTGGCCCCTGATTCTTTATTCTACATCTGTTAGCCCATGCTGTTAACACAAGGGTAGGAAGATGATGACTGTTCTACAGTGCCCCATACGCTTTATTTCCTCTGGGAGTTAAAGATAAGCACACGACCTTTCAAGCAGGTAGAATGGCCAGATCATGTCTTTCTCATTCTCAGCCTCCCCAGGAATGAGAAGTCTGGATGGATAGCTGTATCATGTACACAGCAAGTGCAGACAGACATGGCAGAGAAACCAGGGTCTTTTCCAAGTGCACCGTGGGAAGGAGCCACATTCGAGAAGAATTGTTTCTGACTAGGGATCTGCCTCCTACTTTTCAAAACTACTTTCCATACCTTCATTTCAACCTATCTCTCTTGAGAACTTACGCTTCCTGGAGCACAGGAATTTTAAAGGGATTTTTTTTTTCCCTGACCTGATTAGAGGCAACCCTTTCTAGGTGTCTATGAGAATTGCATCTACTGATTTGTTTTTTTTTTTTTTAAGTTATTTATTTATTTATTATTTATACAGTATTCTGCCTGCATGTGTGCCTACAGGCCAGAAGAGGGCACTAGATCTTGGATGGTTTTGAGCCAACATGTGGTTGCTGGGAATTGAACTCAGGACCTTTGGAAAAACAGCCAGTGCTCTTAACCTCTTGAGCCATTTCTCCAGCCCGCATCTACTGATTTCAATGAGGAAAGTTTTGACATGCATGGCTTAAAAGCTCTGTGGTCCCTGAGATCCAGCCCTCCAACCCCCGCATAAGCCAGAGCAAAATTAGATCATCCAGAGCAGTGGTTCTCAGCCTGTGGCTCATGACATCTTTTTTTTTTTTATTAACTTTTTTTTATTTTTTATTAATTACACTATTCATTTTGTATCCCCCCATAAGCCCCACCCTCCTCCCCTCCCGATCCCACCCTCCCTCCCGTTTCTGCATGCATGCCTCTCCCCAAGTTCACTGATAGGGGAGGTCCTCCTCTCCTTTCTGATCTTAGTCTATCAGTTCTCGTCAAAAGGCTCATGACCTCTTGAGGGGGTGTTGAAGACCCTTTCACAGCGGCTGCCTAAGCCATCTGCATATCAGACACTTAACCACTGTGGTTCTCAACCTTCCTAATGCTGCAACCCCTGAATACAGTTTTTCATGTGATGACCCCCAACCATAAAATTATTTTCACTGTTACTTCGTAGCTAATTTTACTACTGTTAGGAATCATAATATAAACATCTGGTATGCAGGATATCTGATATGTAACCTCCCAAAGGGGTTGTGACCCACAGGTTGAGAACCACTGGTCTAGGAGCAAAAGCCTAGTCAGCTAACTCATTGCTAAGTCCAGCCTGCCTGAGCCGAGGAGACCTAGAAATACGTTCGCTCCCTTTGCCACCATGCAGATAGAACACAGAGGAAGCACCGCCGTAAACTAGGCCAGGTGTGGTCTGGGACTACTTCACTTCTGACCTCAGCCTTTACAGTGTTCAGTCTGAGTCACTTTGTTATAGTATTCTTCCATTGTCCATTTGATCCCACTGAGTGTTTCTGGAAAATGCAGCTTGGAGTGAATGACATCGTTGCCTCTCTCCAGGTGTTCTTGTTTTTTTATTTGTGGTAGCGGTGGTGCTTTTATATAAAAATGAGTTGCTTTGATAGTTTTCCGACACCTCCTAATTATTTCAAAGACTACACAGCACAGACACTCATACTCTTCGGTGTCCTATGGGATTGGGTGTGTGTGAAGTAAACAGTCTGCTGGATTACTGCGGCTGTGTCAGGTAAAGTGCTGGGGGGGGCGGGTGGAGAGATGCCTCAGAGGTTAAAAGCACTGACTCTTCCAAAAGTCCCGAGTTCAATTCCCAGGAACCACATGGTGGCTCAACCATCTGTAATGAGATCTGGTGCCCTCTTCTGTCATACAGGCACACATGCACGCGAACACTGGATGGATGGACAGGCAGGTGGGTAGATTAGGTAGATTAGATAGATAGACAGACAGACAGACAGATGATAGATAGATCAAAAAACAACAAAGGAGTGAAAGAGGACCTGCATGTGGAAAAACAAATACTGTTTGTAGACAATCAGCTCTTGGGGATCCCTGACTCTCCATTGTGTTGAAAGAGTTCCTGGCACAAGTTTTCAAGCCTGAGACTTGAACAAGTGGCAGGAGAGGGGGATCTCCTGTCTCCAGGGGTCTGCAGGCCCCTGCTTCAGCCTGCTCTTCTCCTCTGGTCCTCAGCCACACTGTTGTCCTGGCAAGAGGAGCTGACCGGGAGAAGAACTGAGAGACTGCCGCCTGCCGCCTTTGAGCTGCCCCTCAGCCTCCCTCCCTCCCAGAGCCTGGCCCTGCGGTGTGCTGTGACGGGTGTGAGAGGAACTAGCTGCTGGTAGGTGGACAGGCTTAAAGGCTTGTTCATCTTTCAGTGTAAGGTCAAAATTTACCAGAGTGCGTGTGTGTGTGAGTGTGCACATGAGTGTACATGCATGTG
>NW_026585504.1:69266902-69276322 GCF_907164565.1 Psammomys obesus | reverse complement strand
CTCCCGGCTTGCTCACCAGGGCCACCCCTGTTGCTGCATCTGCCCCGGTAAGGTGCTGGGACTCCCGGTGCGTGACTGTCCCCATCTTTTGTGTGGACCCAGGGTCAAATGAAGGTCGCCAGGTCGCATGGCGACTACTTGCAGCTGCTGAACCGTCTCCCTGGCCCGCCCTCGGCTTCTTACGCCATCAAAAGCCTATGCGATTAGAAAAGGCGATGAAAACGATGACGAAGGCCACAGACATGTTTACTGTACTGTCCAGGAGAGACTGTGTCAGTCCAGAGGCACACCCCTGACATGACTGCAGAGAGACCAGGCTGACACCAAGGACCGCCCTCGCCCTGTCTGCAGTGTGAGCCTAGATGTAACTTGCCTTTGGATTGCAGAGGCTCCCCAGCTATTCTTCTCTACGTTGGCTGCTGATGAGCTGAGCAGGAGCAGAGAAGACACCCAGTCTGGACACTGCAGAGAATTCTGATCCATCCCTAGGTCAGCCCTGTGGCCCACAGTCAAGTCACATCCGTTCTTCTGGGGCAGGTCCATTCAGGCCTCTGCTGATGGGTCTGTCTTTACATGGTGACTTGGGAAGCTGCCGGCATGTGCACAAGAAATGCTGGTGAAGTTTACTTCTGTTTGATCCTGTCAGATGAGGAGGGTGAATATACGGGGCTGGTTCAGCAACCGAAGCCCTGAGATCTCTTGAACAGGTGTCGCTCATGGGCCTGATTCTATCCCTTTCCACTAAACTCTCCTGTAAAGGGCCCATGTCTTCTCACTGGAAGCCGAAGAACCCATCAGCTGTCAACACCAGAGATACCTAAGCAACGTTACTCTGGGGGAGGAAGAGGCATCAGTGTTATGTGGGGACCCAGAGGAACAGACTGGTCACAGGTGCTTCCCTTCTGTCCAGCTGATGTGGCCAGGGCCAGGGTTCCCTGTCAGGCCTTTCTCCTGCAGGGATAACTGCTGTCTCACTCACGCTGTCCCTCAAGCCCCTTCCAAGCCTGGCCTGCTCTGGGGCAGCTCATATTATTTCAAAGATGGTAATTCCTCTGACCTCTCTTTAGGCCTTTAGTCCTGAAATCCCACCCTGAAGAGGATGAAGGGAGGGGTAGCCCAGAAAGCCAGGCTAGGGCTGGGAAAAATGAGATTTCTCAGATCAAAGCAAGGAACTGCAGGAGCACTTGAGCTCTCCCACCTCAACCCCTCTTCTGATGCTCTCTAGGGGGTGTTAAGCCCCACCCCTCTCCCTTTCCTTTTTCTTGTACCTTCTTTATTCTTCATAGACTGTCTTGTGTTTTTGGTGTGCCAGATACAGTGCCAGAGCTATCAGAACACAATGTAACACGAAGTCCAACAGGTAGGTGAATGAGACACAATGGCATATATGGCGATAGACACGGACTAGGTGGCCTCACCCACCTCAGATAGAGGTCAGAGAGGCCAGTGGGAATGGAGGTTGGGGTAACTCTCTGTGACCATTTATTCTGTAATTTATCTCCACCATTCACCTGCAATGCTTCATGCTTTAGAGATGAAAAACGATGACTTCAGGACGGTGAGACAGCTCAGCCTGTAAAGGCACTGCTCCCAAGCCTGGTGACCTGCATAACATCACTGGAGCCCACACAGTGGGAGGAGAAAACTGACTCTCGTCCTCTCATGGCCTCATGTGTGCAGTATGCACACCTACACACACCACACACAGGCACAGAAACAACACAAAATGGCAGAAATATATAAATAAAAAAATAAAGACAGAACTGGCCAGGTGAGGTTGGCACACTTGTCATCCCAGAGGCAAGTGGGTCTCTCTGAGTTTGGGGCCAGCCTGGTCTACATAGCAAGTTTCAGGACTGCCAGGACTATAGAGAGAGAGCCTTTCTCAAAAAGACAAAACTCAAGCTGGGCATGGTGGCACACACCTTTAATCCTGGCACTCAGGGAGGCAGAGGCAGGTGGATCTCTGTGAATTTGAGGCCAGCCTGGTCTACAGAGTGAGTCCAGGACAGCCAAGGCTACACAGAAATCCTGTCTCAAGAAAACAAAAAAATCAAAGTAAAAAAAGAATGATGCTTTTCCCCACTGAAAGATGATAGCCAGATGCCAGGAAGAGTTTTGCTCCCCACCCTTTTAACAGCCCTCCTTCCATACTCAGCTGCCAAAATAGTTTTATTTTTACACACTGGGTTGGGAAAGGGCAAAGGCTCAAGCTAGGAAGTTGAGTAGTGCCAACTGGGCACTACTAAGTTGAGAGAGAAAGCCACGCCCTGCTAGCTGGTTTGAGGAGAAGCCAGTAGAATATGATGGCACTGTGGGCCATGCCTGGATACCAGTCACGTGGAATGAGGCTGGCTAAAGAAAGCTCTGGGAACCTCCCAGCTCAGATGCCTCCTCTGGTATGAGAAGTCTCAGAAGTGAAGGTGCCAGTCCATCTTTGTGGGGTGGAGGAGACAAGAGGAATAAAGGGAAAGCAATTCAGGTCAGGGAGGGAGCTGCCAGTGGGACTTTTCCCCAAGCAAAGTTATCCACAGGCTGGCATAGAGAGAAGTGATAACAGTGTGGACAAAGTTTGGCAACTTGAAAGTTCCCTGACCAAATCTTTGACCATGGCTGTTGCCATGCAAACAAGCATGCACACACACACACACACACACACACACACACACACACACACACACTATTCCAGCTTTGCCCTGCTCCAATATATTCCTGTCTGCCCTTCCCACACCCAGCTCAGACCAGCTCAGAATGTCAAAACCTATTGTCAGCAACATGGATACTCCCTACTCATCTCTGGTGCTCCTGGGCCTCAGGATGGCAGACACTTTCCCTTTCTGGGCCTCAGTTTCCAGCCTACCTCTCTTTAGGCAATCTAGGACAGCACACAGCAAGAGGCCCCTGGGAGGTGTTCACTCCAGCGTCAGTATTTGTACTGAAGTCCCAGAACTAGGTTAAATGATTTCAAAAGCTGAAGTCCTTTGTGCAGACCTGAGTTCACTGAGCTGTGGGGGAGGGAGCCCTCGGAACAGAGGCCCACCACTGGGATCCTCCTGGCAAGAACAGTGCACCCCAGGAATACCAGTGTACCTTTTGGTTGGCTGGATGGATAGCAGCTGGAGGTCTTGAAGGGAAAGAGACTGTTGCTTTCTATAGGGTGACAGGTCTTATGGAATGGGAGGCAGATGGAACAGGCCTGCTGCAGTGGATTCAAGGAGCCTGGACTAGCTCAGAGGTCATGCATGGAAAGGCAGGGCCCACTGTACAGTTCCTGACTACAAGGCTGAATTTTTTTCAAGGTAGACTAGGCTTTTCTACCGCCTTCCCGCCAAAAATCCAAACAAAACAAAAGTAATGGTCAAATCCTTGAAGGTTGCATGTGTGACTGGTAAGAAAAGTATTGGTGGAGAGAAAAAGAATAATTTGAGAATTTAAGAACTATTCTAACATGCTATGGAGGTCATTTCTAAGGCTAGGGACAAAGGGTTGGCGATTTAAGAGCTAAGTGGAGGGCTGGGACATAGGCAGACCTAGGCGTATAAGACCCTGAAGTGTAATCAGTAAACTTGAATGAGGCAAGTGAAAGACCCATGGCCAATATGCAGTGAGTTATCTGGGGAGCCCGTGGAACTGAGCTGGCGCAGACAACGGAAAAATGTCCAACAGTTACTGGGTCTAACCTCCCAAGACATGACAAAATGGGACTTGGTCTCAGGAAACCCTTACCGGGTAGTGAAGGGGCTGGGGAGATGACTACTGTTCAGAGCACATGGTCCTTTTACAGAGGAACAGAATCCACATCCTAGCACCCACACTGGTAGCCACACTGAGTGACTCACAGTGGCTTATAACTGCAGCGGTTTTGACTCCTTCTTCTGGCCTTCTCTGGCAACGACACACAAACGTGTGTCTGTGTGCATGTGTGTGTGTGCGCACATTCCCACATATAGATAAAAATAAAATAAATATAAAGAAAAAGAACACTGATGCACCCAAGGGCCAAGCACATACAAAAGGAGAGAGCCTGTTGTAATCCTGAAGAACCCTGGCTGTGTGTGAGGCTGCCCACCTGGCAAAGCTTCACTCTCTGGCTGGTGTGAGGCGCCAGGAGAACAAAGAGCCCTGCCTGCTCCCTTGAGCAAATCATCTTATTCTGATGACTCCTGTTGGCCAAACACAACTGGGTCCCAGAGGTCCAATTCATGTGATTGGTGCAATCTCAAATGGCTAAATTTAAATGTGGAGCCTAGTAAAGAGGGTTGCCCATGGTCATGTTCCTATTTGGTAGCATGGAAGACTGAAACTGGACTTTTGAGCCGATTGTAGAAGGGTGGTAGGTAGATCCAGAGAGGCAAGCAACATAAGCAACACAGTTGCCCTGACCTTCAGGAGACAGATTTTTCAACATCAGTATCTTAAAAGAATAAAATAAATAAAATAAAATAATAAAAAGATTTATCTGAGTGTTTTGTCTGCATGTATGTATGTATACCATGTGCATACTTGGTGCCCACCAATGCTAGAATGGGTACCAGATCACTTTGAACAGTTGTGAGCTGCCACGTGAGTCCTGGGATCCCAACCCAGACCCTCTGCAAGAGCAGCAAGTACCCTTGACTGCTGAGACATCTCTCTCCAGTCCCCAATAAACACATTTTTAATCCATAAAAGTGACCAGTACTGCATGCACACTGAGAACAAAATAGGCGAATGGAGCCTTGAGAACCTGGTTGGGGAGGGGGAACTGATGAGATGGCAAGATAGCTCAGTGGATAAAGGGCCTCAACACCAAACTGATGACCTGAGTTGTATCCCTGGGCCGGGTATGGTAGAACAGAGAACCTCTGACCTCCACAGGTATAGTATGGCATAAGTGTGTTCCTCTCTCCACTGAATGAATGAATGAGTGAATGAATGAATGACCTGTGGCTCAGATGTGGGGCAGAGCAGTAGTGTTAAGGAAAGCCTTCTTAGAGAGATAGGCTATGAGATGCCTTTGCGGATATGGTCTGGGAGTGGGGGTTGGGAGCATGTCTCTTGAACATAGGAGTGCAACAGATCAGCCACAGACACCCATTTGACTGGAGCTATCTGGATGGGAAGATTCCTTTTCTTCTCATCTTAACAGTTTGCCTCCTTGCCTGTTTTTCCTGCTGCTTTGTCAGAAGGGCAGGTTTCTCCCAGATTCCAAGAGCGTTGTCCTAATAAACCAAGCAATCCACCCAACAGTAAAAATTCACTGGACTCCTAAGCCTGGGAAGTTGGGCTCCCTGGGCACATTGAACACTTCCTGCTGCTGCAACAAGCCCACATTACACACAGGCACAGGAGTCAGCCATGTTTGATAAGGTCCTAAGGGTAGTTAGTCTGAGCAAACTTTTAGAGAGTGACTAATGGCTTCAGGCAGGTGACTGCATCGTAATCCCGTTAATGAGTAGGATTTGTCATCCAAGGGAGGAAATTCCTGGCACACAATTTGAAATGTGTGGGAACAGCAAAATGTGAAAAACTTGGAAGCAGGGGAGATGGCTTGGGGTCTGGAGTGGGGGTGGGCTGAAGCTAAGAGAATGTGCTGTTCTCACAGAGGACCTGGGTTAAATTCCTAAGTCAGACAACTCCAGACAACCTGAAACTCCAGATCGGGTGCCTCTGTCGTTTAGGGTCACTAGCTTTCATGTGACCACACCCCCACAAAGACCCCATACTCATATATGTAATTAAAACTAATAACAAATATTAAAACTGTGGCAAACCTGGGGTAGCCAGAGCATGGGAAGGCAGGAACTGAAGCTGGACAGAGGTTTAGTCTGTATCAAAGGACATAATTCCAAGTAAGGAGTTTGTCAGCTCAGCAGACAAGGGGCAGGAAGGGGTTCAAATGTGACAGGGAAGTGATGAGTTTCTTTTCTGAAGGCTAATTCACTAGCAGGAAGCAATGTTTGCTCAAGTGCATTCCAGGACCTGAGATGGAATGGGTGCTTCCCACCTCCTCACCCTTACTACGTCTCTGCTCAAAACAGTTGTTATTTGAAGTTCACCAAAGCTCTGACTTTGCATCAAGACAACAAGACTAACTGAGTTGGACTTGTTTTTTGTTCTAGGACAGTGTGAATTAAGAACACCCAGGAAGCCTGTTTATTTAGTCAGTTTTCGGGTACTATAAGAACATGGCTGGGTCTGGGAACTTCATAAAGGAACCATGCTTGTTTAGCTCACTGTTTTGGAGCTTTAAGTCAGAGATGGAGCAGCATTGTTTGTGTAGCCTCTGGCAAGGACTTCAGTGTGTTCATGTCATGGAGTGTTGTATCACAGTGTGGTGACTGTGAGATAGACATTGAGAAGACAGCAGCTAGGGGCAGAGGCTAGTCTCGACTGTTCATAACAACCTCTCATAAAGACTTAACTGGAGTCTTGTGAAATCTACTTGAACACCCTCTGAAGACACACCTTCAGTGAGCCCATGCCCTTTCGAGGGCTCAGCATCTGTTAACCACACCACACTCCCAGCAATGTGGGGTCACACCTAAGCTGTATACAAATCATACTGTCCTTCCTCCAGGTTTTACCCCATCAAATGGGACAATAGGAGAATAGGATGGACCTTAAGAGGCAGGTGGGACTTGGAACCTGCTAATCCTAGAATAATCGTCCAACTCCAAAGATGTTCAGTCTTCCTGGTGGTGTTCTTCCCAAACTTTGTGGCTATTCCCCCCAGGCCTTATAGCTGAGGAACACTAAAAATAGGCCAGCTCATTTCAATTTAATTAGCCATTCCTCTGAGAACACCAGATGGAAGGAAGCAAAGACAGATGCGCTGGGGGCAACAGGGGTGGGAGTCGGTTCTAAATGTGGTTTTGTGAGCCCAGACAAAGGCACGCTGCAGCCTTCAGGCTGACAGACCACGGTCTGGCTGTTGCTCCCAGGTGCTGCGCACAGGGGAGAGCTGGTGTGAGTTGGTGAGGGGGGTGGGAAAGTTGCTGGGGTTGGGGCAGGGAAGTGGCTCCAGGGCTTGAGAAAGAAGGCTACTTCCTTCTCAGGGTTGAATGTGTGCTCCCTGTGGAGGCACCTGCTAGTCTTGCTCCTGTATTAGGGGCTGTGGACAGGCAACAGTCCACAGCAAGAAAGTTATGAGTGAGGTGAGTAATCTATCTCTGGTGCCCTTTAAGAATGGGAGAAACTGCCAGATACCCGGGGCCAGATATCTTCCTTATCTGAAAAGAGGGTGGTGTGTACAGAGTAAATTCAGGCAGCTCTTAGACAAGAGGGTGGGGGTGGGATTAAAAAGCCCTTAGAGTTCCTTAACCAACAGTGCATTCATTGAAAGACCAGCGATGTGAAACAACTCCTCCCCCTGGTGGTGTATACAGGGATAAAATTACCAGGCTCACTTCATTAGTTTATTCAGTTCTTGTGTTGCAATTTCTCTCCCAAAATCCAGCCAAAGGAATGTGAGCCTCAAGTGTGAATACAGGGTTGATTTCAACTCTTTCTAGCTTCCCCTCCCTTCTTTCCTCCCTTCTTGTCCCCTGACCCCCTGTGGGTTAGTCCTAGTTGAGGGAATCTGCATTTTGCAGGTTCACATGTGCTACCATCTGAGCCTCCAGGAGAAGACTGTGCGTCACTTCTCCTTTTGGCTCCAGGAAGGAGAAGAAATGACCTTTTGTAACATCTGCAGCTTAGCTAGTCCCATCTATTCTAACCTGAAGAATTGCTAGATTTGCCAGGGAGGCAGGGAGGAAGAATATTAACCACTGACAGTGAATAACGCTTCCTGTCCTGCCCCCAGGGAATGGTCTTCCCTGCTCAAAGCCAACATTGCTGGCATTCATGCCTGTTCCTGTAATCTGTGCTCCTGTCTGCCAGCCTCCTTCCAATCTAATCATGGCGTTACTTTCTCAACTGTCCAAGGTTGTCAGGAAAGGACAGAGGGACATGGGATCATGGCACATAAGCGTGAAGACACTCGGAATAGTCTGTCATGGAGTTGTCCTTACCCTGGAGGTCTATCCTTAGACTTCTCACTAGACATGATTCTGTATCTACCAGACACTAAGTGCTATGGATGAGAAACAATTCTGAAGA
The DNA here is from genome assembly GCF_907164565.1 of Psammomys obesus. NCBI lineage: Eukaryota > Metazoa > Chordata > Mammalia > Rodentia > Muridae > Psammomys > Psammomys obesus. Next base: position 69,268,240 of record NW_026585504.1, on the reverse strand, counting down.
ATAAATTCTTGTTCTCCTTCAGGTAGACACTCTGACCATGGTTAAGACCCATGGAGTTTCTTTTCTTTTTGAGCTTACAGGCCAAGGTCTAGCTATTGTTTTCAGGCACCAGACATGGCAGAGAGCCCTGACTCCTCTTCTCCTCCCTTTCCCTCCCCGCTCCTATCCTTTCTTCATCCTCCCCCTTTTCTTTCTTCCCCCTTCTTTCTTCCCTCCTCCTCTCTTTCCCACCCCTCCTTTCTTTCCTCTCCCATCTTCCCTCGCTCTTCCTCCCTTCTTCTCCTATCCTCTTTTCCCCTTTCTCCTCCCCTTCCTCCCTCTTCATCTCTCCTTCTCTCTTCTCTCCCCTTTCTTAGTGTCCCCTTCCCCGTCTTCACTAGATGTATGTTTGGAAACAGTGCTGAACAATATTAACAAAAGTACAAAGCATTGGCTTTGGGTTGTTGAGATGGCTTGTAAGTAAAGGCACTTGCTGCGAAGCCTGACAGCCTGAGTTTGACCCCAGCATTCACATGCTGGAAGGAGAGAACAGATCCCAGAAAGTTGTTTTCTAACTCTACATTGCTGCAGTGGCTCATGTATATTCACATGTGACTTATGTATGTACATACTCATATGCCCACACACATGCGCACACACTCAAAATAAATGGATACCAATTTAATAAAAATTTTATAGTTAATTTTAAGATTGCTTCCAACATTTTTTTTTGCTGTAGTTAAACATACATAACATAAACTTTATCGTTTTACTACTTTACAGTGTATACTTCTGTACCACTAAGTACATCTACAGAATTATGCAGCCACCAAATTCCCTGTCTCCAGAACGTTCATTTATTCTCTACAGAAACTGTACAAGGCCCATCTTCAGTTTAAGATTATATGAGAAACTGGTGGAGGCATTCTGTAGTTCTTGGTGATCTGGGCAGACAAGCGGTGGTCACTACACTCTAGGCTTCTCCAGATAGTAACAACACTCAAGGAGTGTTGTTTTCCAAAGTCACTGCAGTATGTAGGGTTCCATAACACTCCTTCCCAAACCAGAACCATGGTTAATCTGTGTAATCCAGCTCCATGACTGACATAAATTGGCTGTCTAATATGAAGGAAGACATTGGTCTGTGCAAATAGAGCTCTGTATCCCAGGAAAAGAGACTATGGCTGTTCTTGGTCATAAAGAGATGCCACTTGGGGGTCAGAAAGATTTGGGTTCAAATCTTGTTAACTGTGTGGCTTGTTTTATTGTTTTGGTTAAGTCACAGATGAGGACACTTATGGCACATATATCCTTTCTTAGAGAAGCAGAGGAGACTCCGCAGTACTAGCCCTCCCTCCC
>NW_026585504.1:69252747-69266802 GCF_907164565.1 Psammomys obesus | reverse complement strand
AAAAAAAAAAAAGGCTTCTTTTCTGATGGATGGAGATGTGGTTTGTTCATTTGTGATCTCTGATTCTCATGCCCCCTACTCAGTCACTGCCACGGCTACTCCTCTTACTCTCTAAACTAAAACTGCCACATCTAACTGTCTCTGGATCCGAGAAAGGGACCGAAGACACGACACTTGTATGAACACCTAACTTTTTTTTTTAATGTGATATATTTATGTTGCCGAGGGAGAAGACAAGCCATATTGTGTATGGGAGTCAGTCCTCTCCTTTCACTGTGTGGGTTTTAGGAATTGAACTCAAGTAGTCAAGCTTGATGGCCAGCTCCCTTATTTGCTCAGCCAGCTCCCTGGTTTTAAAAGTATCCAGGACCTATCAGCCCTTCCCTCATAGTGCCTCTTTCACCTACCTTTTTATCCCAGTTACTTGCACATTTATTCTCACCTCCAAATTTTCAGATAAGGTATGCCTAGTGAGTGTCTAACTCTAACATGTGAAGTCCTTGGAAGAGCTAAAGCCCAACAGAAGATGACACATTTGCATGCATCTTGATGCAGGCAGATTAGCATATTCTGGACCCATAGTTACTTTTTTTTGAGACAGGGTTTCTCTGTGTAGCCCTAACTGTCATGGAACTTGTTCTGTAGACCAAGCTGGCCTCAAACTCACAAAGATCCATCTGCCTTTGTCTCCTGAGTGCTGGGTTTAAAGGCATACACCATCACCATCTGGCTCTACTATTTTTAAAACAAGAGCAGGGTACCTGTAATCTTTCAGAATGTTAAAGCAAGTGCTGTAACTGGGAAATTATTTCTTCTTATATCCATGTCTAGTCAGTTGTCAATTCTTGCTGCCTCAGTCTCAGCAGGGATCTGGTATCCTGTCCTCTTTTCTACCTGCTTGCCAATTTCATTCTTTCCCCCCTTTTATATTATTATATTAACTTGATAACTAGACTTCTTGCTTCAAACCTCTCCCACCCTGCCCCATTTTCCAATCTGTTCACGATACTTATTTTATTTGAGCTTTTCATAATTACTTTATAGGATTCTTCCCTCCTAGGTCGCCATTTTCACAGGCCAGGCACTTCATTAGCAGTCACCTTCAGATGCCTCTGTTTGTGCCTGCTGGGTACTTATGCAATAGCTCCCTTGAAATCTCTCTCTTTCCCATTAGTACTTCCAGACTACAGCTTGCCAAATTCCAAGAGGAAAGTATGTGGAAATTCCAGGGGAAAGATGCCATCTGGAGTCTTGTTTCATACTAATATCAAAACGGGTAAACTGGAAATATTAGGAGGTTTGCTCCCTAGTATCTGCTCTCTAGATCAGTAGGCATGGTAACATTGCTGAAAAGCTATGGAGAAGGCTGATGGGTATTTCTTGGTTGGGAGGTTTGCTTGGCTGGACTTAACACAGAGAGAGACCAGATTTCCGTAGTCTTCACCACCACAGAAAGTAAACAGTTTGTTTAAACAGTCAAGATTAGTCTTTTGGGGGGTTGGGGATTTAGCTCAGTGGTAGAGCAATTGCCTAGCAAGTGCAAGGACCTGGGTTTGGTCCTCAGCTCTGGTGGGGGAGGGGGGCAAGATTAGTCTTTTGTTTGTTTTTGCAATACTGGGGATTAAACCTAGAGTCTCACATGCTGGGCAAGCACTGTGTGGCTGAGACACACCCCACACTCCTTTTACTTTTTAGTATAGGAAAGGATCTCACTAAGTTGCCTAGACTGGCCTTGAACTCTCTCTTTAGCCCAGGCAGGCCTTGAACTTCCAATTCTCCTGTTTTAGCCATAGTAGCTGGGATTAAAGGCCTGCAATACCAGGTCCAGCTTTAAGAGTATTTGAATGAGTGATGGCCATAGAGTTCAAGGCTAGTCTGGGAACCTGGGCTATACAGCAAGACACACACACACAGACACACACAGTGGCCCTGACTCCTTTATAAAACAAGCACAATCAAGGATGCATTTTCATTTTGCACAGGTACTGCTTCTAAGCAGAAGAGAGGGACTAAGAAACACAATTTTTGCCTAGAATCAGAGACGATAAGACAATGAACAAACGGCTATGAATTGGGAATGGATAGGAAGGACACCAGCACTTTAGCAGTAGTCTGTGTCAGAGCTGCTCAATGAATTAATGCCTTGAAAGTACTTAGAACCACATCTGGTGCATAGTGAATTTGATGAGAGAGCTCAGTATCACAAGAATGATTCCCTCCCACATCGATCCAACTCTGACAATATGAGGCTAACTATTCAGGGGGTGATAGCAAGCTTTTTTACTTTCAGACTTTTTTACCAGCCACCCACCATCCGGCCCCAGGCTGTTCTTTGAAGAAAACAAAATCAAACAGTAATAATTACACAATAAATAAATGTGTAGTTACCACATCCTCCCTGTTTCCTTTGTGCAACTGGAGAGTGCTTCAAAGTGTCTCTGTGGTTGTGTCTTTGTGTATGAGGAGTGTTTGTTTGGTTTTTGTTTCTCTACTCAATTAGAAGTTCTCTTTGTTGTTCCTACTTTTGTTTTTTTTAATCTTTACCTGCTTATTTTTCAAAAAGACCCTTAAGCTACCTGCTTCTTTCATCTCCTCAGGTCCCTCTGGGCAGGCTGTAAAGACTGTGCCACCATGGCTGCCAGGATAGTCAAGATAACGGCTCTCTTCCTCAGAGCCCAGGAAACTCTCAGCCTTTGACCTTAGCCGTTATACCTTTGCTATCCTGTTGCCTTGGCCAGAACCTGGCAAGAGCCTTTAATCTTAGTTGCTCACAGCAAATTCCCACTGAGAGGGAAACCATCTTTCAGAGGATGGCATGTTGCTAGCAATCGCGCACACACACACACACACATTTTTTTTTCTTCTTCTTGACAGAAATAGCTGTGGTTTTCCCTTACAACCTTGCAAGTTCCCCCACGGAGCTGGAAACTCCCTTCTTGGTTATAGCTCTCCCTTCTGACCCAATATGCAAGTTCGGGAAGTTAGCTTGAGCTTTTGCGCCTCCAATCACAAAAATCACCTTGGCTAGGGGCCAAGTGGAGGATGAAAAGGTTTAGAGAAGGATTTATTTTTGGAGGTGTTTAGAAGAAGGGATTTACAAATGCCTCTGGTGAGGATAGTCATTTAGGGAACTACCAAATCATTGATGATTGTTTTTGAAGAAGTGAGTTTAATCATTTCCATTGCTAACTGCTGTCTTCATTTTGGATTAGCAAGGTAGAACTGCTGTGTTTCCTTCCTTCTCCCTTACATGCTGTATACTTCTGAGAGGCCGAAGGTAAACAGAAGGCAGAGGTGAGCTGTGGAACTATCATCACAGTGATGACTATGCTTTCAGTCTGAGAAAACAGGAAATGAAACTGCCCTCGATAAATGCCTGCTCCTATGTCCTCAGTTGAACCTAAAGGCAAAGAAGAGAGCCAAAGAAAATTGTAGCCCAACCAACCACAGGCTGTAGCAACTTCCAGTGTTGGGGTGTGGTGATATGGGTGATCATCTTTAAACACACAGTTTTCAGAACCTTCCGTGATCATCCATTATTATTCTAACACCCTTTCTTCCTTCTTCATCTGATATCTTCGGGGCACTTCCCTGCCTCCTGCCCTATTTCCTAGAGAGCTTCTCGTGGCTATCTAGGAGAAGCCCATGATTAATTGCATGATTGATTGGTACCCTGGCTCATACCTCACCTATTTAACTCAGGACTGAACCACCCACCATTCTTTTATTCCCAGACATATTTCATAGGTCTGCCTGAGCCTTTTTTTCCTTCTCCCTTTAGGGGACTGTGCTTTCTCCTGGCCTGGTTGTCTGACACTCCATCTGCTTGGATGATTACTCATGTCCTTTATCTCTTTCAGGAACAGATTGTAGATAAATAGTGGTCAGAAAATAGAGCATCTGGGTCAGTGTAATAGCCCAACAGCCACGGTACATTATCTTATTCTTATGTTTATTACAGCAGTGTTCACAATAGCCAAGATGTGGCAACAACCAAAATATGCATGATCTAATAAACAGCACTTAAAGAAAGTGGTTTATACATAGGCTGTTGTCTTAGCTAGGATTTCTATTGCTGTGATAAAACACCATAACCAAAACCAACTTGAAGGAAAAGTTTATTTGGCTTAAATTTTCATATCACAGTCCATCACTGAGGAAAGTTAGTGAAGTCACTGAAGGCAGGAACTGAAGCAGAAACCATGGAGGAATGCTGCTTACTAGCTTGCTTTCCATGGCTTTTTCAGCCTGCTTTTTTTATACCATCCAAGACCAAGGGACCAGGAATGGTACCACCTGCACTGGGTTGGCCCTCCCATGTTAATTATTAAGCAGGAAAATGCTCCATAAGCTTGCCTACAGATTGATCTTATGAAGACATCTTCTCAACTTATATTCCTTCTTCTCAGATGATTCTAGCTTATATCAAGTTGACAAACATAAATACAACAAACTAGCCAGTATAGGTTATGGACTACAATTCACCTTTTTTTTTTTCTTAAAAGAGGAAATTTCAATACCAGCATGGATGAACCTTGAGGGCAGCATGTATAGTGAAACAAAAAAGGAATATAAATCCTGAAGATTTCACTTCTATGAGGTATCTGAAAAAGTAAAATTCCTATATTTAAATTTTTTTTTTTTTAGGGATTGGTGTTGGGGAGAAAAATAAGAAGTTAGTATAGAGTGGGTATATAGTTTCATGAAACCATTATAAATATGTGCTAGAGATTGTCTGTGCTATGAAATCTGTAGTCATGAATAAGATACTGTAGTAAACTTCAAAGGGTAGACCTCGTGTTAGGTGTTCTTACCACAATGGCATGATAAGACATGGCATGGGGTGACATAAGCACAGCAAAACAGCCCTAGACCAGAACATGACACAGTTCACATGGAATATGTGACTTAAATGACACAGGGGTGCACCTGAGCAGAGTGACAGTCTTGTCCTGTCTATTATTTTTCCTGAGCCTAGACTAGTAGTCCAGAGAAGCAACCTCACATGTTAAGATGGGGACAAGGCTCACGGAAGGGAATCTGCAGAGGTTCACCTGGCCCAAGCTTCTTCATCGAGGCCACTGGAAAGCTAGGTGACACTTCTTTGATTACTTTTTCTGGGGTATTGACTGAGTCAGTCATGTTGGATCACAGTAATTACTCACCAAGTGGGATCTATTATCATGACCTTTTAAATTTGTTTCTCCGCCATCAGTCATCCTCCAAACTATCCAGCCAGTAAAAATACAAGTGTCCTCCTTTGTGGCAGGCACCTGGCAAGTCACCAGGATAATGCAAAGTTACCATAGCATAAATCTCAAGTTTATTCTACTTCCTCAGGCTTCTGCTATTTTTATCACCACCACCCCCATTTGGGGACAGGATCTAGGACCTTCCTCTTTCTAGGTGAGTGCTCCACCACTGGCCTGTATTGTTATAGCCAGTCATTTCTTGACAAAAACCAGAGCATACAATAGGTGGCATTTTAAACAACTCCTTTTCTCTCCCCACCACCCCCAAATTCTGCAAGAATTTTGGCTTCAAGTATCTTGATCAAAGAAAGCCAGGATCTTTCCAGGCTCTTCTAGGTGAGGGAGGCCTTGACTGGGCTGAAGTTTTGGAGTTCACTGTTCCTCCCATTCAGCAATTCTTCTCTACAGGTTCCCCCTCCCAGGCCCCAGGCTTCTCAGCAAGCTCTCTGGGAAGCTGGGTTTGGAAGGCTGCTGTGTTAGGTAAATAAGAACCAGATTCCTGAGCAGTGATGTGGGTGGGCACACTGGTCCAGGCGGCTGTGATCACTTGGAGAAATGAAGAAACACCTCTGTGCAAGTCTGACCTATGTTGGGAGGGCTCAAGGGAGAGACTGCCCTTGGATCTGTTTTGCTCTGCCCCCTCACCCCTCCACCCTTTCCTCCACCACAACCCCCCCACCACAACCATCCCCCCCCCACTGCCAATTTTCCTTGGCCTGAATTAGAGGGTCTTTCCACCAATTGGCTCTTCAGATGCAAATAAACAAGCAGCCTGATGTCCTCTGTACTTCACTTTAAGAGTCTGCTTTTCTACCTCCCCATCCCCTTCCTCACATGTTCACCTCCCACCCTTGGTTGTTGCTTTCCATTCTTGTTTCTGCATCATGGAGTATTCTGAGGATTGCTTTTCTCACTGGAAGGGCCTCATAGTATCAGGAACTCACCCTGACTCAGGGTCCTTGGAGAACAAGCTCCAGACGGAAGCTATGCTGGAGTTTGGTACCTGTCCATAGGTGGTCAGTGTTGGCTGATTCAGGAGGCTGGATTTTCTTCTGAAATAGGTGATTTATGTGTATCATTTCAGCTTCCCTGAGGTTAAGGTAAAACCTTTTAGACTTTTGAACTATAAGAATGTATCAAAGGCCTTCAGAAAGAGAGAGAAAGAGATAGAGATACACACACACACACACACACACACACACACACGAGAGAGAGAGAGAGAGAGAGAGAGAGAGAGAGAGAGGAGAGGAGAGGTAAGAAGGAAAATATTTCTGTGGTTTCCTATACTCTTAGTATGGCAATCTAGAGCACAGACTTTGCTTGGGTCCTCATGGCAGACAGCTGTAAGACGGCACACCAGGAAGATGGCCGTTTTCAGCCTTAGTGAGGACTGCTGAAGACTGATTTAGTTTGAGAGGCTCAGTATGGTAAAGGAGGACACTGCTGTGTGCTGTGTCCAGGAAGGAGGAGGCTTTTGAAGGCTATGAAGCTGTCAGGTAATGGCTAGTCGGGACCCCTGTAGACCTTAAGGGTCACAGGAGCAGTCCATCTGTGTCCTCTGTTGGTTACCTTTGTATTTAGAGTGGCTAGGCCAAGGTCAGCACCCTGGAGACAGTGTTCTCCTAAAGCCAGAGGTTGCCACTGTTTTCCACACATATAGCGGGGTAAGTTGCTTTTGTCATGTCTTTATTGTTGTTGTTGTCTTCTTTTTGTTTTTCAAGACAGTGTTTCTCTATATAGCGATGGCTGTCCAGGAACTTGCTCTGTAGACCGGGCTGGCCTTGAACTCACAGAGATCCACCTGCCTCCCGAGTGCTGGGCTTCAAAGATGTGCACCATGGCTGCCTGCCTTGGTCATAGTTTTTATCGAAGCAACAGAATCCTAGCTGGAATACCTTGTCTCAAAACATAAAACAGAACACAGAGAAACCCTGTCTAAAAAACCAAACCAGGGCTGGAGAGATGGCTCAGTGGTTAAGACCACTGTCTGTTCTTCTAAAGGATCTGGATTCAATTTCCAACACCCACATGACAGCTCACAAAACTGTCTGTAATGCCGGTTCCAAGGGATCTGACACCTTAACATTAACACTAATGCACTTAAACCTAAATAAATTACTAAAAAAACAACAGTAAGGTGCACAGCTGAGGAAGACATCTGATGACCTCCGACCTCCACTCCCATGTATACTTGTGCATGCACACCTATAAACACATGAACACCTACATACATACATACCACACACATTAAATTTTACATTATGTGTATTTTATTCTCGTGCCTCTCTCTCTCTCTCTGTGTATGCCAGCTAGAGGCTCCTCTATTTGATGACAAATGCATCAGAGGTCTTGGGCATTCTGATGGTCAGCACACATGGTAGTAACTGATGTTCAGCTACAGCACACATGTTCAGCCAACATTGGTTGCTTTGCAAGGGGCCATGGGATCAATAGTGGACAAAGATATGCGTATAAGTTCAAAACCATGTGCCCTTTCAGGACATTGTGCTGTTTCTTGCACCATGATTGCTCCCACTGGAGGATGATGGCAGAATCATTGATATTCTTCTAGGACTGAGGGACTTGTCTACAGCAAGAACTTCTATAAGAAGACTCCCTTTATGATATAATGAGGCACATGGAGTTTTGAGAACCTGCTTTGTAAAGTCACTCACTTGTGTGTATGGTGGTGTAGATTTGGGCATAGGACAAGAGATGGATCAGGTCTTCAGATCTCTCTTTCATTGGGCAATGTAGGGGAAGAGAAACCTCACTCTAACTATCATTGGATGACAAAAACAAAATAACACAAAAAACAGGTCCAATAGCCCTAATCTGGAAAACCAGGACTTTTTGAGCAGTAACAGGATGGTCTGAAATTTTAGAGTTTGGAACATTTGGGATCTTTGAATTAGGCATGCTCAACTAGTGAGTCCCAAGCATTTTGAATAAGCATATGCAATCTGTCTGTGTGTCTATCTGTCTGTCTTTCTTATATTAGGTCTTTCCTCACAAGCTTGCAAATGCTCTGAGTTCATATTCCTTATTGCTTCCTGACTCTCTTCTCTGCCTTTGACACTGTCATAGATGAAAGCCTCTGGGAATTTAACAGAGTACTTTTCAGCTTCAGACTGTGTTTCCCTCCCTTGAGCCACCAAGAGACCAGCGGGTGTTAAGAGGCTGGACCACCCTCATGAGCATTTAGGATCCTGGGGTGAGACACAACGAAGGTTGGAATTCTGGTTATCCTCTCTCTAGTTGGTTGATGACTTTAACTGGTATATTAGTCACTGTTCCTTTACTGCAACAAAACACCCAAGACAACCTTAAAAGAGGAAAGGCTCACATTCTGGGCTTTTAAGCTGTTGCTTTGGGGTTTCTGGTAAGGCTAGGAGAGCATACATAGTGAAGGCCCATTCACTTCATGCCCAGAAGGAAATAGGAAAGAGAAGAGACTAGTGGCCCACATTTCCCTCTGAAAACTCACCCCCAATGGCCTAACTCCTCTCCTTAGGCTCTGCTTCCTAAAGGCCCAACACCTCCCACAATACAGTAGTTTGGGAGGGGCATTCAAGATCTGAACTGGTTACCAGTTCTTTGAGTGAGCGTGTTTTCAGGGGTCAGTGTAGCAGAAATGGGTATTATTTTAGAGTGTTAGCTGAGAAGGTAGAATGGGATGATTCTTTTCATTGTTATTGCTGTTGAGACAGGGTCTTACCCTGTAGCCTGTGCTATCCTGGAATTTATTATGTAGCCCAAGATGTGTGTGTGTGTACATGCTATGCCACTTAGCTACATTCCCAACAAAATAAGATGATTCTTATGGAAGTATGTGCCATAAAACAATTCACATTGATAGAAGCTAATTACCATGACCAAGAACAGCTTAAAATATTGCTCTTGTTTTGAATTAAGGGAATAACATCTCTTCATCATACAAGGCAGCATTAAGGTGTGATTGGAATTTGAACCCCTGGATTTGATTCCACTGTATTTGGCTGCCTCAAACTTAACATTCCTTAGTTCATCCTTAAATTCTCAAGAAACCTCAGCCACTACACACAGGGGTCTTCGTTACGTTTCCTACCTTCCTTCCTTCCTTCGTTTGTCAGGCACAGACCCATAAATCCTTTTCATTAATCCACCCTAGTTGTATTCCTGGATGGTTTCTTCTTTCTCTTTCTTTTTTAATCCTTCCCCATCGAATTTTTCAGACTGTATATTCGCCTGAGTAGCAAGCAGTATGCAAGATACATGATAAACAGGGGGCAAAATCTTTGATACAGGAACCTGGGCTGGGTCTTTTGGTATGCAGGTAGATAGTTCCCTCTCTTTCCGACACTTGCCAGTTAGTGGTGGGATTTGGACTTAAGAGCCATTCGCCTGGACCTTGCTGTGTCTGTTGACTTGCAGAGGTGAAGTTTCTATTCCGCTTTGGGTGTGCTTCCTCTTTCTCTTTCCATTCCTATCCTTCACAGCTGCTCCAGCTGCTCCTCACTATGGTCTCAAGAATGAGGTGCAGATAAGGGTCCCTGTGGGGGGAATCATAGCACTTCCTCTTCTAGGAGGTCTCAGGGAAGACATTGCCAACAACACTTGGTTTGGGTGGAGTTTCTTTTTGTGAGGTGGAAGGGAGGACGGGAAGCATGGAGACTACTATTTTGAAGTCGCTTTCTAGGTGAGAATTTTCTGTTGCTAGTGTTTTTAACAAATGTGTCATTGTTCTGCTTTGGGAAAAAAAAATCTCTCATTTTACCTATGAAATTTAGCCCAATGGCTTGAAGACAGCTTCATTCCTTTTGGCATCAAGTCATGGTCCTTTGGAAGGGTAAGTCTTCGGAAGGAGGACTGCTCTGTGAGCCATACCAGCCACAGACTCTAAGCTGACTCACCTGTGTGCACCTGCCTTTCAGTCAGGCAGTGGGTGGTTCTATCTGGTCCAGAGAAGCTCTCTGAACATTCTAAGAAACTGACCTCCTTAGATCTCCACTCCACATCATCCACTAGTTATACCACATCAGAATAAAACAGGAAACATTTACTCCTTGGTGGTTTGAACTGAGGGTTAGGGGAGTTTGGAGAAAAGATTGGCTGTCATTGGCTCCTGTATCATTCCAGTCATACAGATTTGCATCAACTTATGTTATAAAACCAGAATAGGCCAAGATGGAAAGAAGTCTGTTAGATTTAAAGCTGATCAAAAGTGGGGTTATAGCCAATGTGTCTTTAGGATGTTCTTGCTTAGGAATGGGAAAACCACGTCCTAGACATGGAGGATATGTGTGTGGATGGGTGTGAGGGCAATCTGTTTATGACATCTTGCTATTTATACCAGAGTTGGTTGAAACACAGAGTCCATTTATCAACCTACAAGTAGCTTAACTGACTGGAAAGTGTCCTTTTCAGGTAATGAGGTTGGTTTAAGCCCTTTTTAGGCAACTGGGCTTGTACCTATTTCTTCAAGGTAACTTGGCTGGTCTTTTAGGCAACTTAGCTTGTCTGATGATGTCTCTTAGCAGTCTATAGCTATGTATGCTTGGGGAAGGAGGGACCTAGTGTGTCAGGGAATTTCAGGGACTTCCTGAAGCCTTTGAATAGTTTACTTCCTATCTCAAGGAGCTTCCCTACACTATAGAATGTTTCACTTCCCCTATTGTTTCACCTGCATTTTAAGGAGTACCCTCCAAGATGGGATGTTGTAATCTCAGAGGAAACTCCTCCACAAGGAAGGAGACCTTTCATTTCTCTTTAGAACACTTTCACTTATGTCACTGGATAGAACTTAAATCTAGGAACCAGCTGTTACGGAGGTAGGAAAATTAGGAGATAAAATTTGTATCTAGGCAGGCGTATGCCTTGCTATTGGATCTTTGTCACCATCAAAGAGCGGGAGCCTTGCTATTGGATCTTTGTCACCATCAAAGAGTGGGAGAATAAAATAGCGTTGATTGGCAAAACCAACCAGCAATCTGAGCTACAGACATTCGTGAGATTTAAAGAAGACAATCCAAGCTGAGAACAATGGATGGGTGTAGGCTCATCATCGCTCACCTGTCATTGCCATCTTCATCTCTATGAGCTGGTGGGGAATGCTCTGAAACCATGATAAAGAAGTCCATTTCTCTTCTCCTCTTCTCTTAAAGAAGATGCTTTGAGTGTCATTATTTGTGTCATTTTATTTAATTTTGGTTTGTTTGAGACAGAATCATGCTATGTGGCCAGGGCTGCCCTTAAACTATGTAGTCTAGAGAGGCCTCAAGCTTGCATCAATCCTCCCATGTTATTCTCCAAAGTGTGGAGATTACAGTTTAAGCCATTCTATCCAGCTTTTAAGGGTACCTTTAAATATGTTTTCACAAATTAAGATGGCTATCTTGGGTAACACACACGGGGATGGGCTGAAGGGTAGTCCTGAGGAATCACCTCTTTAGAGGCATGCTATTATCCAAGTCCGAGGAGTTTGTGTTCTGGTAGTGGATCCACAGGAGACTATGACATTATTAAATAAAAACAGAAATGCAGATATCTAACAACAAACATGTGCCATGAATCTGGGACTAAAGCTGATGCAATTCTATATACTCATGGTCCTTAAATTGTTTTCATGTATACTTTATTACATGATATATACATTTGTATGTCAGCATAATCATATTTTTTTGCAAATAAATTTCCAACATTTTTGTAATGCTTTGCTGGGGCCCATACCAGGGGCTTCGCACAGGATAAGCATATACTCTATTGCTGAGCTTCAGCCTCAGCCTGGCTTCCACTTTTGAATTGCTTTTACACCAACTTAACAAGTATTGCTTAAGTAGCTTACTACAGATGGCTGAGAGCTTGGTGTTAGAAAAGCAGACCTTTGGGCTTTATTTTGTCCTTATAATATCTCTACGACGTGGGCAGAGCAGATGTTATTTCTACTACTTTTTAGGCAGGAAGGAAGGAACTTAGGAGCAAGGGACTTTCATATGGTCACATGTTAGCTTAGCTAGTGTTAGAATGGAAGGCTCTGGGTCTCTTGTAGAGTGTCTTTTCCTGTGGCTCATCCTATCATCCAGCTACTCACTGGCTACTCATTTATACAGTTCCAGATGCCTTGTCCTTTTGAGCTGTGTTCACATGACTGTACTTTTGGGGTGTGTGTATTGAATATGTATCCTGGCTGTCCCATGTGCTTACTAGGTCCATCTGGCCTTTGTAACTCCAGGAGAAATGCCCCACTGGGTTTCTGTGATCCATCATTCCTAGGATCTCAGGTTTAGGCACCTTTCCAGAATTCCCCTTACATAGGAAGGCCGTGCGGTATCAGGAGCAGGTCACTAGGCAGAGAGCAAAGCAAGGAAGCAATACTTGAGGAATGCTGCTGTTTAATATCTCCTAAGAATTGGTGTTGTTTGCCTTGTGACGAGTTCTCGTAATGTCATCTCATTTAACTCTTCCCCAGGTGTGAATGGAAACGTTAAGGTTTTCCTCATTTTCCCAGAGAGTGGTGCTAAGTGGTTTGGTTAAGGTGCCTTACTAGGACAATTGGATTCTGCTCATTTCGATTTTGCAGTTTCTCACTGCATCTTGATGCCTTTGAATAGCTCATTCTCTTTCCAGCCTTGTGGAAAGAAACAGATGATGGCCGAATGGCAACAAGAAGTCCTGAAAACCCTCTGTGGGGGCATGGGCCAACACAGAGCTGAGGCAGTCAGGATGGGAATCCCTTCCATGGGAGCTATTGAGGCCTTCCTCTTCCTCATCCCCTGATCTTTTCTGTTCCTGCATCTCCATGGCCTCAAGCAGTGCCTGTAGAACTGAGAATTGTCTAGATCCATCTTCAGGGTAGAAGGAAGCTAACCTGCTGCAGATTGAAGTGAGTTAATCTGCCATCTATTTGCCACACTGCTGATCCAACTACTGTACCTCCCAACCCCCATTAGGATTATCACCACTGGGCTGATGGTAGAGCATTGAGCACAGTACTGAAGAAAGGGCTGCCTAAAAGGGGACCAGGTGTCTCCTTGGTCCATAGTGAGTTTTGCTGGATCCTGAAAGGGTGACTAAGTTTTTTACCTTTTCATCTCTGTCTTCCTTGGGGCAAGCATCTTCTGGAAAGCTCAACAGGGAATAGCAACCAGCAAATGCACATATCCTTCCTGGGCTATGTCTCCAAGGATGCTTCCTGCTTCACCTCCACAGTTTTGTTGGGACATATTAAAGACTATGCATGGCCATGGATCTGGCCTCATCTCTAATTTGTCTGAATCAGTAAGTAAACTGGAGCTGTGGAGCTATTTTGTCCCTTTGTCTCATTTCTTAGCTGCTCTAACAGTCAAATCCTTGTGGATCTGAGCTGTAGGCCAGTTAGACCCTTTTTCCTAAGAGACTTGTTCTAGAACTAGGTTGCTTCAGAAATACTTCTTATTGGTTGTAGCCTCAGGGATGAATTTTCCCCAACCCTTGAACCATTCCCCAGCCCTTTCCCCTTGCTACATAATCTCATTGAATTCAGCACACAGTGAAAATGTATAGGTGTTTGTCTCAGAGAGGCATGAGGTTTCTGTTTGTTTTTGTGTAGCCTTGGCTGTCCTGGACTCAATCTGTAGACCAAGCTGACCTAGAACTCACAGAGATCTTCCTGCCTCTGCCTCCTGGCGTGCTGGGATTAAAGGTTCGTGCAGCTGGGCATGGGATTTCAAGTTACCTGTAAAATTCCAGCCCTCGGGGAGGCAGAGGCAGGCAGGTCTCTGTGAGTTGAGGACAGCGAGTTCAGAGAAACCCTGTCTCGAGGAGGAGGAGGAGGAGGAGGAGGGGG
>NW_026585504.1:69250279-69252647 GCF_907164565.1 Psammomys obesus | reverse complement strand
GGGGGGGGGGGGGGGGGGGGGGAGGAGGAGGAGGAGGAGGAGGAGGTCTGTGCCACCACACTCTGCTGGGTTGTTTGTGGCTATTTTGAGATAGGGTCTGCCTTTATTGCTCAGGCTGGTCTTCTGATTTGTCAGCCTCCTGCTTCAGCCTCCTGCATGTAGCTTGGATCACAGATAGCTACAGTGCCCCATTCGTTCCCATCTTGGGCCATTTTGGATTTACATAAAAATATGTTCAAATTCATAATAACCGAATTGTTTATGATTACACAGCAATACATTTTCACTGGAAAACAGTAAGTCCACGAAGAAAAAATGTGAAACTGACGAGACTGTTAAGGAAACCATTACTATTGCCTGACTCCTGATCCTACTAATCCTAGGCTGAGTAGTTTCTATAACCACAGAACTGCACGGGTAGCCCCACCTCCAGGCTCCACGTAGGAAGATTCAATCGACGTTTCTTTTAAAGTACACCTCCTTCTCAAATTCTCCGATGACCTGTCTTCTACATCCAAGCAGCTGGAGAACTGTAGGTTTGTTGGATTTATCCAGACGCTTTTCTTTTGCCCTTTCCCTTCCCTTTGCCTGGCCCTGGTTAAGAATTCAAATTTCTAGGCTCACAGACCCTGCCAGCTAGGTCCCTTCGCGCTCCCGCCACTGGACTTCTTCCTCCCCTTTAAGGCCCACCCCTCCCCCATGCCCACGCCTCCCCCAAGCCCCACCCTCGATCCTCCCCTTTAAGGACTAGCCCAGGACGCAGAGCAGCCTGTGACGCGGCCGCCGCCCCCGGGCTGGTACTTCTTGGCGCGGCGATTTCCCACCGGCCGGGCCCCGCCGTCCCGCGTTCCCCGGAGCGCAGGTCTCCGGGGGGAGGGAGCAGGGCTGGTGGGCGCCCGCGGCGCACAGCGGGACCCACGGGGCCCCGCGACCCGCCGAGCCTGGAGCCGGGCCGGGGCGGGGCAGCCGGCTCCAGCCCGGAGCAAACTTCGCCGCCGGGCGGGGCGTGGCGGGGACCCGGACCCGAGCCGGAGGAGGGGGCGGCCGCGGCCCCTGCCTCTGCGCGCGAGTCCCCGGGCACCATGCTGTCGGGCTCTCCGGGCCAGACCCCGCCGGCGCCGTTCCCCAGCCCGCCGCCGCCCGCCCCGGCCCAGCCGCCGCCGCCGTTCCCCCAGTTCCACGTCAAGTCGGGCCTGCAGATCCGAAAGAACGCCATCACCGACGATTACAAGGTCACCAGCCAGGTGCTGGGCCTGGGCATCAACGGGAAGGTGCTGAGGATCTTCGACAAGAGAACCCAGCAAAAATTCGCCCTGAAGGTAAGTCTGGGCCTCCGTGGAGCGCGCTGGGATCCCGGGCAGTTTCCGGTCACCCCGCGAGTGGCCGCGACCCGAGAGGACTTACGGGGACTGCCATGTTGGGGTGTGAGTGGTATCCAGCCGAATGGCCACGCTTGGGTCCGGGACGGCGTCTGCTCGCTTCTCCCGGCGCCGAGGACACAGTGGCCTCACCGTTCCTCCCTCCTTCCTCTCTGCGGGCACAAAAGGCCCTTTACTCATTGAGCTGGTTGGTCGGTCGGTTTGGAGAAGTTCGTTCTCTGAGGTTTACTCAACCCTGCTCCTTATTTGGGAGCCGGAATGTGACTTCGCTCTCCCCGGCCTCGCGAGGTCGGCGCGCAGCGGTGGGGCGCGGCGGCGCGGCATTGGAGACTGGGGACCCCGCCTCCGTGGCCGGCGATTGTCTGGAATCGCCGGCGCCTGGCCCGCGCTGTTTCCATTGCTCTATGCACCGTAGGAAAACTTGTCTGTAAGCCAGGCTTGGCCCAGTGGTGGCAAACTGGCCCCGGTTGCTGGCCACTCAAATCAGGAAACGCTATTCTTGCGTTTGGGAAACCCACTCCTAATCTTTTTAGGTCTCCCCGTCTCTCTGTGTCGTCTCTGTGTCTCTGTTTCTATGCTGCCTGAGGATGGGGCTTTCAAAGGACCCACTGAAATGTGAGTCTGTCATTCAGGGTCATTATAAAGTTTTCTTCTCCAGGGTTTCAGGTTACACCATATCTCTAAAGGTCACTTGTCAAGTGTCTTTCCCCTGGGTGTCTCAATGATTGGAGGAGCAAACAACTTCCTGTGTTATGTTTTTCTTTTCCCCTTCAGCCCACACAACTTGCTTTGTTTCAGCTATTAATTAGTACAGGTGAGTTATGGGTGAGACTGTTGTCAGACACAGTAACTGGACCAAAACCCTGGTACTTTGTAGGGAGCAAGTGAGTCCAGTTTCTATGATAATGTTTTTTTCTATTTTCATCCTCAACATCAGATTAAATATATATATATATATATATATATATATATATATATATATATATATA